>NC_134471.1:41110591-41121855 GCF_964194025.1 Convolutriloba macropyga | reverse complement strand
ATTCACAAACTAATTGGGTCATCTTTCAATAATAAGTAGACAATTTTTTCTTTTTAATGTCTGATTCTTCAAAAGTACTGCTTTCTAGTCAAAGGTTTCGTTTAACATCAAATATTTGCTTTGTTTGTTTCAAGAAAAGAAAAGACTTCTAAATGAGAGTAGAGTTGTCTCGTCTTATGTGAAGACCCGTTTGGTGGTCTATAGTTTTTGTGACTGGAACGAAACTGTTCGCAGATGTGATTTTGTATCTTTGAAACGTTTAAGCAAAAATTTGCTGTTAAGTTTATGTTGTTTGTTTAAAGAAGCTTCGTTTATGTTTCTTATTTTAATTTAAGTTAGTTTGAAGTCAAAAATTTGAGTTTAAAAGTTTTGTTTTGTATCACTCACCGTTTTTAGTATCAGTGTCCAAACAAATGATGTATTTTTTAGTGGTAAAAACGAAGACTGTCTACTTCTCAGAACAATTTGAGGGACGGATGTATGTTTTGACTTTAAAAAAATATCTTGACGGCACTGTCTGTTGTAAAGAGTATATACCTATGGGGATACCCTCGAAAGAACAACTTGAGGCTGACGATAGATAAAGGAACGGAATATTCAATGAAAAACAGGGAGATATTTGGTACCAACTAACTGAGTATAGTGACCAGAAATCAGTCTTTTGTGCGACCTTAAAAAAAGTGGTCTGAGGCCTGAGACTTTTAGTGTAAAACGTTTTATAGTTTCGACCGACTGGGTATTCAAGAATCGATATCCAACTTAACAAATTTGAGAAAGCAGTCTAACGAAAATGTAGTGAACTAAGTTAATAGAGCCGAGGACATGCAGTTGCTTCTGAAGTCAATGAGTTATTAGGGGAAACCTGTTCGTTTCTTTTTATGGTTTCTTCCATGAAAATGAAAAATTTTGAACGCTGTTTAATTAATGTCAGCGATTAAGTTAATGTCATCAATAAAGATAAAATCTGGGAATAACCCTGGAGGGATATATCACAAAATTTTGCGAGGAACCTAAAAAACAAAAATAACTTGTTGAGTGTAAAAAAGTTGGACATATCCCTCCAAAAAAAACAAAAATTTGAACTGTTTTATTTGACAGAAGCAATAATTCCTGCAGAATTTTTCAAAAAGTGCTTGAAAAAAACATTCATATCTACGAACAATTCTACAAAAGAAAGTTAAAATTTCGTTTTAGAAGAACGATAAGAGGAACTTCTATGTCTTCTTCTTCAGTGAGATTTTTGTCTAACCTCATGATTTAACCAATGACTAGCGTGCAACAATCACTATGATGAAGAAAAGTACCTCTGTTAGAATTGCTAAATTTTCTTGGCATCACTCACAGCGCCATTCAGACGCACTCTTAGGAAAAAGATGTTGAATTTATCGCTAGGATTGACAATGAAGAACTGGAAGGATTGTTTTAAAAGATGCTTTACTCTTATGATGAAAAATGAGAAGGGTTTTTTTAAAAAAAGGAATTTGTTTCCCTATGAAAATGAAAACGAGATGTATGTATGGAATTTTTTCTTCGGTCAGATGAAAGATGCTTAAAGGTTGACAATTTACACAATTGACATGCAAAAATGGGACATAAAATATTTCCGGAATCAGCAAGTATACTGGAATTTGCAGAGGGTTTTCGAAAATTGACAGATGTGAGGTCTATTAGATGAATAAAGAACAGCCTGTTCCTAAGGATTGCTTGACAAGAGCAAACAAAATTTCGGGCCCCTGTGCATAGAGATTGCTTAGAAAAAAATCCGCCAAAGCTGTTGACGGCCAATGTTATGCCGTTGAAAACGTAGATAGTTTTAGTAATTTCTAAAAAGTTTCTCGGATTATGGAAGGAAGTTATGAGGTCTTTAAAAGTTTTCACCAGATTTGTGTTGAATTGAGATAATCAAGGGATTCCGAAATTCTAAAATTAGTCAAAACATTAATAACAATTGAAATATTTTTTTCCAACCAGGGTGATGTTAACTCCTTTGGATGAAACCTAGCTAATTTTAAATTGGTTCCAAGCGATGAAGAATGATTTTGACTTTTTGGCTGAAAACAGTGGTGGTCTTTATTGAAAAGCGAAAAAAACAAGTATCGTTTAGATTGAAATTTGCTGTGATAAATGATCGTAGTGTTGAAATAGTCACTACGAAGCTCATTTTGTTTCAAAACGATATAGTACGGTTTTCGGAAACAATTTTAGTGAAACTTACTGACCTAAATCAACAGTTTCCACTGGTCAAATTTTTTTGAGTTGAACCGTCTCACACAGCTATCGAATAAATTTTACGAAGATAAACCAAGATAAAAACCGCTTATCCTACCGCTCCAATTGAAGAAGATGCTGTAATTGAACCACTTTAAGGTTTTGAACGTTGGGATGAAAAATGACAACTATTTGTTTTCGAGTTAAACAAAAACTTGTATGATATAAACAATTGGGAAGAAGCAGCTTTTTTACTTTGAAGGCGTTCGAGAGCTTACTATTTTTTGTCAAATTGATTCATAGCCAAAGCTTGCTCACAAAAGTGCAGTACAAATTTTTTTTTGTTTGTTTGCGGGTACATAAAGTAAAATGCTTTTGTTTCTCAAAAAAATTGAAAGATTCGTTTTCTGCCGAAGTTCTTCAAAACCCTAAAATTAGAGATGATTCAGATAGATGTGGATTTCAGGAAAAAAAACCGATTAAAACTCCTCGGAAATAAATTTAAGCAAACAAAATACTGAAAATATTTCCAGACACCTTCAAATTGATTGATTGTATGCCAATTGGAACGAAACAAGGGTAAAATTGACAAATGGTAAAACTTCACAGAATCGGCTGTCCTCAGGAGAAACTGTGGAGAAACTTCGAATGAGAGTAAACCCGTTTCCAAAGTTTCGTGGGTTGCCTTAGCTACATAGCTATGCAGAGAAGTTTAAAACTACAAACCTGAGCTGTCGTTTTTGACAACAGAAATCGTGCTTGCTGAATTTTTGACATCACTTGGAATAAAAAATCATATTTTCAAACAATTCTCTTAGGAAAGTCAAAACTTAGTTTCAGAAGAACAGGAAGAGGAATTTTCCAGCCACTTCTTGACTGGGAATTGTGTTCAACCTCAACATTTATTCCTTGACTCCATTACAGCAAACACTATAATTAAAGGCAAACGTATGTGTGCTAGATTTGAGGTATTGTTTAATGGAATTATTCACCATAACAACAGGACCCCTTCTGTCTTAGGAAAACGGAGTTGATTCACTAGGACTGATGATGAGGAACTGGAAAGGATTGTTTTAAAAGATGTTTTGTTCACAGATCAAAAAAAGTTGAAATCTTTTTAAAACTTCGAGAAGCTGGTGTTGTTGTCGCTTCTTTATATGAAAACAAAAAACTTACAAACAAGGGAATGTTGTTTCCCTGTAAATTTAAAAAAGGGGCTGTTTGGGGGGGGGGGAAATTTTTCTTCGATCAGATGAAAGACACTTCAATGTTGACAGTTTTTGAATGTTACACGCAAAAATGGGACACAAACTTTTTCTTGAATCAGCAATTGTACCAGAATTTATAGAAGTCTTTCCAAAATTGTCAGTTGTGAAGGCTTTGAGTTAAAAAAAAAGAGACCGTTTCAAAAGATTGCTTTACAAGAGCAAACAAAATATTTTGCTTATTCATACAGATGTCTTAGAAAAGTATTTCACATACTATTGTAGGAAAATCAGGGAATTCCGAAATGCTATTACTACTCAAAAAGATTGAAAACAATTCAATTGAAGTTTGTTTTTCGTCCCAGTTGCTTTTCATTCATAGCATCTGACAAATGTTGATAAAATTTTGCTAAATCTAAATTGGTTCCAAGTGATTGAGAATGATGGGGACTCCGAGGTTCATATTAAACTTTGTTCTTTATTTAAAGCGATAAAAATCAGTGGCGAGTAGATGGTGATTTGCCCTGATAATTTGTTCGTGATGTCGAAATAGGTCACGACGAAGCTCATTTTGTTCCAAAGGGAAAAAGTACGATTTTCAAAAACCTTGTAGTGAAACTGACTCACCGAAATTAGTATTTTCAATAATTGGAATTTTATTGATTTCGGTCGTCTCAAACAGTTGTTAAATAATTTCAACCGATTTAAAAACCACTTATTTTATTGCTCCAATCTAAGAAGATGCCATAATTGAACAACATGAATGTTTTGAACGTTTGGATGAAATGGAAATCCGTTCCTTTTTAGGTTAAAGAAGAGTTTATATGGTCTAAATTTATCTGGAAGAAACTCGATTCATGACCAATGTTTGCTCAAAAAAGGTAGTAAAATTTTTTTTCTCTGATTGTGGTTAGATAAGCTAAACATTTATTATTTTTCTGAAATTACGTGGGATTATTTTTCCCTTCGATGGCTCCAAAATCTTAAAATTAGTGACAATTCAGACTTAACGTGGTTTTCAGGAGTGAAAATTGGGAGAAAATACACAGGACTAAAAATAAACAAAAAAACAATGAATAGTTTCAAGAAACCTTCAAACAGATCGATAGCACGCCAATTGGAACGCAACAGGGAGAAATTACAAGTTTTGCAAAAAATGGTTGTCTTCAAGTGTAGTTGTGCAGCAAATTTCAATAAGAAAGTCGTTTTTCCGATGTTTGTCTTAGCTATTTAGCTGTGTCACATAGAATTTCTCCTAGTTGAAATCTGCCTTTGAAACAAGCAAAAAGGCTTAAAATCAGAAACCTGAACAGTCACATGAACCAACAACAGATCTCACCGCCAAAATTGGAATTGGAAAAATATTGATATTTACGAACAATTTTCAAAACAACGTCAATTCTGCTACAGAAGGTATCTGAAGAACAAGAAGAGCAAACTCTGAGCTTCTTTTCGAGTAAGAATTGTGTACAACCTGAAGATTTAATCATTGACTCCAGTGCAGAAATGAAAGGATCAAAAGATAAAAGTGTTACTGCTAGACACGATCAATTATTTTTTCGAATTATTCACAATGCCAGCAAGACGCACTCTTTTTTAATAGGAAAAAGATGTTGACTCCTTCGCTAGGAACGAAAATTAGCAGCTGCAAAGGATTGATTTAAAAGATACTTTTTGTGTCCCTAACGACTAAAAAACTGAAATCTGTTTTAAAACTGAAAGAGGCTGGTCTTGTTGTTTCTTTTGATGAAAAACGGGAACATGCAATTAAGCGTGTCGTTTACCTTTGAAATTGATATGATTTGATTGAGGCGAAACGTTGCTTTCGTTCAGATGGAAGATGCTTCAATGTTGACAGTTTATGAAAATGACATGCAAGAAATGGACCAATAATTTTTCTTGACTCAATAACTTCACCCAAAGTTTTTGAGGGTAATGAAAAACTGTCAGTTGTGATGATTGCGAGTTAAAGACTTTAAAAACAGTTTTTTCCAAAGGATTGCACTACAAGAAGAAACAGATTTTGGGACCTTGTGCAAACAGAGGTCACGGATAAATATCTCCCTAAGCGGCTAATGCCTGTTGTTCTGTCATTGGATTTGTAGATGTTCCTAGTGTTTCTCGAAAGTTCACTTTATGAAAAGACGAAATGAGGTCCTGGATAACTTTTAACAGATCTGTGCTGAAGTGGGAGAACGAGGGAATCTAATTTCTGACGGATCTGGAAAATGAATTCAAATGGTATTGGAGGGACAAAAGAAATTGCTCTGATTTTGCTCCATATACTCAAAAAAAATGAAAAAATGGAAAAAAAATGAGGAGCTGCTGTTGCTATGCATTGCAGTTTCTTCAATAACGATGGGTTAGAGAAAAAAACATAGAACCCCATTTTTGCAGAAGCCATAATTTTAAGAAAGAAATATACTTTGGAGTTTTGATAGTTTCATGTGCTGTCTGGATAGGTTTGAGGACGAGAAGGTTCGACCCAGGATTCAAAAGTCAAGAAACTGCAAAAATTAATGGACATTTTTGTTAGTTTGAAATAAACAGTACGGCTAAAAAAAGCAAAAAAATAAATGACAACAATTTTATTAAATTCTTTTCCCTGAAACCATTTTCTTTTGATCCTTTGCTTACGAAAAATGTTGAAGAAGCTTTGCTAAATCCAAAATAGCGCCGAGTGGTGAAGAATGAATGTGGCTCTTTGGCTGAAAAAAGGTTCGGTCTTTAGCGAAAAGTGATATAAAGCCAGTAGCGACTAGATGGCAGTTTGCTCAGATGCTTGGTTGTTTTTGAAAAATAGGTCAATTTAAAGCTCAGTTTGTTCCTACAGAATTAAATGAGGTTTTCGCAAAGGATTCAAACAAAACTTACCCACCTACACCAACAATTTCTACAGTTAAATACTTAATGAATAGCACTGTCTCAAAAACCTATCAAACGTGTTCAAGGGATAAAAAATCCGCTTATCTTATTGCCCCAATTGAAGAAGTGTTGTAAATCAATCCCCTGATGTTTTTGAAAGTTTGGATGAGAAAAGAAGTTCGTTTGTTTATGAGATGAATAAGGATTTGTATGGTCTAGAATCCAAAAGAACAATAATTTCAAAATTTAAAAGCTTTCGTAATCACGCTGTATTTTGTAAACTTTATTCTTGACAAACGTTTGTCATTAAATACAGGACAAAAAAAATTTCTTTTGTTTGAGGGTCGATAACATTGAAATCTCTTGCATTTCTTAAAATTTGTGAAATTGTTTTCATACCAAAGATTTCAAAAATTCAGATATACTGATTATCCAGATTTGCGAGACTATTGGGAATGAAAATTGAAAAAAAAGTCATCGTAATTAAAAATAAACAAAAAAAACGAATGAAAAAATGTACGACTGCAAGCCAATTAGTTGTGATTGATATTTAGCTATGTCAAGTAGACTTGAAATATGTTTTGCTACTAATGCATAAAGTTCGTATGTTGAAAATCCCGGAAAGGACCTTTCGAGAGCGGTCAAAGATTTCTTCAGATACTTAAGGGGAACAATGAGCAGGACTTTAAACTTTTTGTAAGACTTAAAGTCGGGGTTTTCAATTTTTCTTTGATGCTTATTTGGCAGGAAACGTAGATAAAAGGAGTACTTTTAGGTTTTTTTATGTTAAGTGAGTCGTATATAGCAATTAGTTGGCGTTTTAAGGCCCAAACAACTGTAGCATCATCAACTGCAGAGTTCAAATCTGCCTTTGAAACGAGCATATAAGCTAAAAATCAGAAATTTGAACTATCGTATTTGACAACATAAATCATGCCTGCAGATTTACTGACAAAGTTGGTTGGAATAATAAAATTTTTATATTATTGTAGAGTTCTCCTTGCTAAGACCTAGCTCGAAACGAGAGTTTAAGCATGATTACCAACAATTGAAATTGAAAAAAATGAAAACAAACATGAGTATCGAGCTAATTTAACATATCCAGATCAAGCTTTGGCGGCTAATTCACACTATTAATATAAGCTTTTTTTTACATTTAATACCTTTATTTGCCACCCATAATCACACGACACTGAATTAAATCGCAGCTGTTGAGTAAATCGGCATGCCCCATAACCCTGTATATAGCCAGTTCAGTTTCGGGTAAAACAATCGAAAACAACGTTGAAAAAGTCAGTTATAGAGGATGTTCAAAATAGATTTTGGTTAGTTAAAGCAGCAAATTTCAGTAATAAATGTAGCCTTTTTCCGGGCATTACTTTTCGGTTGTTTCTTTTCTCAGGTTTGTTTTTTTTTCAATTAAAAGATACTTTTGATGATATATCCCCACAAACGCACCTGAAAACGATCCATAGAGGCCACTAATATCCTTTCGGAGCGTATTTGATATCTTAAAATAATTGTTTAGATATCTTAAAATAATTAATGCAAATGGTCCTTTAGCGGTTCCGTATGCAATTCGTCATCTTTATTAAATATACAATGAAAATTTTAAATGATGTTAATATGTACATGATGTAAATGACTATTCTAAAATTAGCCACTTTTTATCCAATGCCCCCGAGACAGTCGTCAATTCTGAAAAGGCTCTACCATGGAAGGAAGCAGATTCGAATTGGGAAGTTATTTCTGATTAAGGAAGGAATTGAAACATGGTCGTCTGGGTGGTCTAAACTAATCACATTTATGATAGGCAACTTTCATCCATGGTATTTTCCCAGAATTAATTGCGTCTTTCAAAAGATTAATTTTGAAATTCGCTTCTGCGGTTATTTGCAAAATGAACATCTTTGATGGGGGTACAAATTACAGTTGCGTTCATCTTAAAAATTATAGCAAAACTGCAACTACAGACTGAAATTATCTATACGTGCTGTCCGTGATAAATCTTACTAAAAAAGCTGACAATCAAAAAGCTTACAACAAGCAGTTCTTTCTCCCTTTAAAGACAAGCTTTTTCATCTGTTCCAAAAGAATCTCCCCAATCATTAGTTCGGGAAGCTGCAAAATAATCTTTTGTATGTGCTAACAGAAAGGAACAGCTGCGCTTGCTTACTTTTAAAGTTATCTTTAAAAACATAAGAATAGAAATTATCAAAATTAATCGTATTTAATTTGAAGAAAAATGCAAAAAGACTATTGCTGACAAAGATATAGCTGCTCTTTTCAAATTCTTGTTAACTAGTTTTGAAGCATGAATCTCCTATATACTCAAATCAAAACTCTTCAAATTTAATGCGACATTTGCTTTGCAAATTGGCAAATGGCCGAAGTTTAAGTGGGGAATCCACCTTACTGACCCCCAGAGTTTTATATGCAATCAATTATTCTCAGTTTAATCGTAATTTTTGAAAAAAATGGGCCTAAACTTTTTGATTGATTAATGCAAAAAAAATTAAGAAATTTTTTGGTTGAAATGTTTTTTCCACCAGCTGCAAGTCTCCGTTTAAAACATTAATTTAAGCTTGGCAATAATGCAGTTTGTTGAACGATTTGGGTATAATCCTTGCGACAACTCTAAGTAATTAGCGTCAAATTGCAGTCTTGCTCACCAGTTGAGTTACAGATTTTTTGGAAAATTTTTGTTCTATTTTGACTTACTGGTGTTCTTGTCACTTTTGGTTCCCTAAATAATGGTAATTGTTCCGACCTCTCTTGAGGGGGGAGGAACTATATACTCAACTGGTTTTTCTAGTTCAGACAATTTTGACCGATCGATATATTCATGCGGCGTTTTTTATTCCACTGAAGTATTTGCGTTGGAGGCGATATTTGTTCCGACCCACTCTAGTGGGAGAGGAACTATATACTCAATTGGGATTTTTTGTTCAGACAACTTTGGCCGATCGATATAATCATCGTAGAGAGTTGTGAGGGCTCTCATTAAAAGCCCGTCCAGCGTAGTATATGAAATTAAAAAGATTTTATTATTTTTCATTTTTTATGGGGAGTTATCGGGGTTTAAACTTTTGTGAATATAGGACGTATTCTAGCTGTTTTTCTTCAAATTTTTGGGTATTTTTGACCTAATTTTTGTCAATTTTGCTGAATTGTTCGAATCGAGTTTTTTGGCTAGAATTTGTAAGAAATTTTTCCAAACTCGATTTTTTGGGACCAAGATTGGGAACAAACTTGCTTTTTTAGCCGACTTGCTTTAAATTTGATGGATGTAGAAAACCTACAGCTGCGACCAAATTCGTTTTAAGCTGACAAACGAGTTAGTTGTACACCCAACAGTTTTGGGAGTCTTCTGGAATTATAAATCTGCACATTTTTTTCAAACAAAAACTCATATTTATACAAAACGCTTCTTTATTTTTGACAAACTGAAAATTTTTGCAACCATTTGAACAAATGAGTTTTTTTCAGACGCGAAGCAACATCCGGGCTAATTTTGCTCTCGCCATATATCTTAACGATAAAAAACTTTTTATATTTTAATGGGGCGCAAATTTATCAAAATATTTCTGCTGAGTGAATGCCTCTTAGGTTAATTTTTTGTTAATTACAAGAAGTTAAAATTAAGGCTCAATTAGGCACAGATACTATTTACAAAAAAACGAGACCCAATGAGATCAAATTACGTATTCAGAGTTAAGCGCAAGAGTTTTATGGATCTGACCAACTGTTATCGTAATATTTTTTAATGTATTTCTTGAATTTTGCCTTTAATTGTTATCTTTTTTGTAGCCTATTGACTTATTGTCCCCAGTCAAAGATCCAATTTTTTTAAGAAGTATAAAAGAACCCAGTCACTTCTTTCAGTTGTTATATAATGTCTGTTTTATCTTTAAATATATTTGTTTTGAGAAAACAACGGTTAATTTTTGAACGTTGCCACTATTTTATCTTATTTCTCTCAACTTTGGGCTCAGTCTGAGTAGAAATCAATTTCCTATTGGTCATAAACTAATGTCTGTAACGGTTTTGTATTCAACTAATGGTCTCTTTGATTTGATACTACGCCTTTTCATTTTTTTCATTTTTGAGCATAATTGCGTATTTTATGAGTTCATTTTGTTTCCGTGTCGATATATCACATTATTGAAAATTCCAATTGAAGGAAAGCATAGTAGAGGAATTTCAGAGCGTTGGAAAAAAGCGTATCTGTAAATGTTAATTGTTTTTGTTATACAGGTTATGCTTTTTGGGCTGAGACACAGTTATCTAGCTAAATTTTATGGAATTTTTTTGTTTTCGCCTGTTTGTCTATCTTTTTGTTGATATCCACAATATACTTTATGAAGATAATATTCAATTACTTTACCAGGGCGTAAAGCTCAACCTATTTAAAGATTTGAGTTCATAGCTGTTTGTTTTGTTGACTTTAAAATTGAAATTGTTTTTATTTCAACTGTATCCTTTTTAATTTGATTTTCGTAACCATGTAACTTAATCTCACTAATTATAATTCTCAATTATTTTTCTTGATTAAATATTTTTATGCTTTTTGTCTTAAGTTGTGGCTGATTGCTTCGACCATTAATTTCATAAAAAGTTTTCTATACCCTTCAATTTCTGGGTTTCTTTTTGTTGTCATGTCTACGTAGTCCTTCTATAGGGAAGACTCTTTGATGTTAAAATGAGGAAAAAAGTGTCAATTTAGAGTTCTTACAGGTCGCATCTTGTATTTATCGTGCCTTGAGCAATGTGATATCGTAAAGTTGTTTGAAGTTTTGGCTCTTTTATATATTTGGTGTTATTTTGTGGGGTCGTGACTTAGTCTCAATATTAACAGGCTCAATTGGCTTCCATATTGCAACTTAATCCATCGCTGTTTTCTGAAATCTTCAGTCTGTTATGACTCTTAAAAATATTTCTTTTCAAAAACATAATCGGGTTTTTGAGCTTCGTTATTTTTAAAAA
>NC_134471.1:41010591-41105591 GCF_964194025.1 Convolutriloba macropyga | reverse complement strand
TAATTGCTTTTTGTCATTGCTGTTCGTTTTTGACGTATGGTATTTCCACCAAGTGAGAAAGAAACAAAGTGAGAAATTTTGAATGTCTGCTCTAATTAAATTCGTTCACATGATCCTTCTTCATTAACAGAAACTGTTAATCAATTTTTTCATGAAATAAAACAAAAAGAAATAGCGAACTTTAAAATGAATTGATGGATAGCTTTGTAGCATAATTCATCCCAATTTAATTCATCTCACTTAAGAGAGCGTTCAAGTAGATTGATATCGATTTGAAACAACTGTGATGGGTTAAGCCACGCATATAGGTAGATTAATTCACAACAGTAGTGAAGAATGCCGATCACATCAAAAAGCGTGAAAAGGAGTCCATTGATGCAAAAAGAAATCACGCATAGATAAGGCCAATTTTTATTCTGGGCAACAATGATCAAAAGATTTTCACTTTCAAATCTCATCTCTGCCGCTTTTTTAATCATCCCATCTAACTCAAAGCTAGAGTGAATTAATTGAAATTGCTGTACGCTGAGAAATATACCTCTTACTTTTTTGCTTTCAATGATTATGCCTGCCGATGGTACCAAATACAACAACAATAGAAGAATATGTACAATATATTTTCAGCACTTTATACCGGGTTGTGCTATTGCTACCCCTATCGTGTTTTAATGCAGCTCAGAAAAAGGAAACCGCGAAGAATAACATTATACAATGCAGTGAGTTAAGCAATAAGGATGCCTTATTTTGATTTTGGAGTTGTAATTAGTCTCAGGATTTTGTTGTTTTCAGCTATTAAATGGAAAAATACCGGCGGCATAAAAAGCCCAAAGGATGATGTCTACTGCTTGAACAAATCCTTGTTCAAAGGTCAACATTGATATTGATATTAATAATAAAACACTTTGGATATTTTTTCACGCAGTCGTGGACAGTTTCGAATTTCACCTTGTGAATTAATTAAACTGAGACGCTTTTTGATACTTATGATTCGGCTGACGTTATTTAGCTCCAATATATCAATAGCGACCTCTAAATTAAGGTGATAAGCTAAACGTTGGAAAATTACACAGAGTAGACAATTATTATATAGTCAATAAAAAGGAATATCGTCTACCATTAATTTCAAAAATAAACATTTAGAAATCTAAAGGTCCGTTCTATGAATCCACTTATTTGAATGGACTTACACTTTAGCCATGTGATTTTCTAATCCATAAAAAGTCAAAAAACGCTATAACCGCGACGAATTTGCTAATATCCGCTCTTTGCAAAAAGTATATTCAGCAAAACTCGTGGAAACTATAGTTCGAAGAAATTGAGTTATAGGATCACCATTTGTCACTATGTCAGTTGTACATTTACTGTTCTGAAAATCTTGAAAGTGTTATATTTTCTTGCTTTTTTCTGGTAGATAAAACAATTATATAATTAGCAGTTTGTGTTCTGTTTTATGACGGCGAATAATTTGACCTTAAAGTTCCTAATTTGGTCTGGGATTAACCTGCCGGCAACATATGGGACTTTCTTTCGGGATAAAACCTTGAAACCATTAAAAGTTATTGCATAGGTGCTTGGCGTAGTAACTTGAACTATTTAGTTCTAAAATGGTTTAAAAATAAAAAGGGAGTAATAAACCGCTAAACTGTATTCGTCTGGTAAATAAAAAAAGCCCTGAATTTTTGACACAATGAGACAAATAAATGTCAGTTTAGTGTGCAATAGATGAGCGAACTGTGTGGGTCAAAATTAAGCATGATATAAAAAGAACTATCGAAGTACTTCACATACAGAAACACAAAAGCAGATGAAAGCAATCATAAATGGACAAAATATAATAAATGGTTATCATCAAATCTATCCAAACTTTGTTTCAAATGTGCATATGTGCCGCCTTCACATGGTTTTGACTATGTGTGATTGTGATGCAACGATCAGACGGTAGCGAGACAAGCTAATCAGTGTTGGTGATGCTTACTTATAGCTTTACAAATCTTCTCATACCATGCAAAGGAGAATGATGTCCGAACCTTAATTTGTTCATAGAATTCAACATTATGCTCTGGTTTCAAGAAAGTTCCGATAATTTTTTTTATCGTGACTTTTTTGAACCTATTCGCAACTCGAATGACTAACTTGAAAGTTTCTTACAAGTTCGCTTTGATCGAGCACAACTCTTATTGGTTAATTCAATATAACATTCGGTCATTTACCGTAGAAAGCGCGTGGGAGTTAGTTGCTCTGTTTGGATAACATAATACAATTCGACCTAAGTAGACAAATTGGTTACTTTTTGAAAGTTGCCAATTCAAGAGAGATGCTTTTGCAATTCCAATAAAAAACAGTAGATCTCAATTAACTTCTTCGCGATCGTTTTTCTTTAAATGTTCCCAAAATATTGACTTTGATTGAATTCATACGTCAGCAATTTCTCAATATGATTTAGTGGCCCTTAATTTTTATATCTTTTTTATAATTTCATTTCACACTTTTCCAGATTCTATGCTTTCCAAAAATCCGTTTACAACCATGCCTTGCAACGTTTTTTTTTGCGTTTTAGTGTGTGTATGTGTGTATAAATGTATATATATATATGTGTGTGTGTGTTTGTGTTTGTGTGTGTGTTTGTGTGTGTATGTGTGTGTGTGGTGTGTGTGTGTGTATATATGTATGTGTGTGTGTGTTTGTGTGTGTGCGTGTGTGTGTGCGAATGGTTAACTTGTAAGAACTTGTAAGTCGAATGATTAACCTGTAAGAACTTGCACGTTTTTGGAAGAAAAGATTGAAAGGCGGTGCATCGCCTTGTAAGAACTTGCAAAACACTTGCAAGTTCTTACAAGTTAACCATTCGGCCTCGAGCCGAGTTAGTGGAGCTTATATGTTTTAGGCCCCCCCAGGCGCACGTGACGTTTTCACATAGTAATGTGCTATATAACAACACATAAAATGTAATTAGGGTCATAAAAACACTTAGGCAACAGTATAGATCCCAGAATTGACGGTTTTGAATATTGCAGGTGCCCCTGGAACAGTAAACGCCGGCCAGCATTAATGTAAAAAACTATAAAACACACTCGCCAGCCTTAATTTTTTGTTCAGAGCTAGATATTTTCGGTTATTTTTCTACAGATCTTGCAAAACTACCAACTAAAACAAATCGAAAATGATATGATCAAGCTGCTCCCGTCAACTTCAATTGGTTATATTGAAAATTCTTGCAAGATTTTTGTGGAATCTTAGAAGACCATACATCATATTGAAAGATTGTCTTTCAAAATCTTACAAGATCTGGCAATATAATTGTTGAAATATGCAAAGAGTGGGAACCAACTTCACGAAACGCCATCAGGTTGTAAACAACTTACATTAACAATTTACAAAATGAAATAATAGAATCTTCTCATCAGATTTAAAAAAAAAATTAGTTGTTGAGATATCAAGAAGATAACAAATTTTAGAGACGTTCTCTATTTGCGTATTTAGATTTTAAAAAATGCTCTGCTCAACAGAACAGTAAATACTTAAACTTAGTAGACAGAACTTAATTTGCAAGTTATCTGTTAAAACACATAAAAACCTCTACAAAATTGAAACAGATTGAGTCTATAACAACCAATGAGAGTTGGTTCAACCGAAAATGAATTTGCAAGAATCTTGCAAGATAAACATTTGTCTTTCAGCATCTTGCATGATAGCAATCATATTGCAACATTTTGCAAGTAAACATCGTTTTGCAAGACTTTTGACTTTCGAGGGAATCATTTCTTGCAAAAGTGTTGCCAATCCTTGTAATATAACTAACTGGTCTCGACTAGGGTCTAGATAATTGAATATATAACTCCAAAGATTCAAATTTCCGTCTCTCTCTATTTTCCTCCATTAGCATGTTTTTCTGTTTTTTATTCAGACTTCTATTTTACATTCCAGTTCATAGAATGAAGCAAATAAAAACTACCTTAGAAATACTGTCAATTCTCTCTCGTTGTGTAACAAGAAAATGGGTATTATGACGTGCGGTAATCTCGTGTGAACTTACAATTTTGGTCGAATGATCAACTTGACCTCATAATGTTTTTGAATCTGTAACACTTATGTAAATCGAGTGATTCATTTTTCTGGTGCAATGATTATTAATAGCTTGATCATTTGAATAGTTATGTTCTTTTTGCAATCCTTAGTGAACAAGTTTCTGACCATGTTTGAGCAAACTCATTCTATTTGCTGAATAAAAACTAAAGCTAATAAAAGTGTTCCCCGTCTAATAAAATATCAGACCAGTGATAACAATCAACAAAATTTGTCAGATATTGTATGCTTTTAAATTTTTGATGATTACATTCCTTTGCACGAAAGCAAACTAGTTTCATTTTATTAACAAGATTTTTATTCAATTTAATGGGAAAGTTCGGGAGAAAAATCGATTTATCTGTAAAAACTAATTTTGAAAACGATCATGCTTGGAACAATTATCTCAGAAATGAACAACAAAGGAACAGCATAAAAAATGCTCACATGTCAAGATCGCCATTTGTCTGCTTTACTAACTCCCCTCTTACTCTTCAAAATTTTGCTGCTGAGATTTAAACAATAATTTGATATGAAATCGGTGAATGTGAATTTATTCGCGCAGCCATTGCTCAAGTATTCACAGCAATCATTTTGAATGAGAAACAGTTTCTAAATAGTCTATGTGTTGCAAAAACGCCGCCAACACTTGCTATCTGAACTATATTCTGGAAATCAATTTTGTCCCCTTTTGAAGAAAAAAAGAAAGGAAAATTAAATGCAAGTGTTTCTCTGAACGATGAATATTTATCTATTCGAATGAGCAAGAAAATGTTTTTCATCTCACACTTTTTGAATTTTGATTGAGTTTAAATGATCGCTTTTTCAATCTTTTCAAGCTTGGATGAGTTGAGAAAAGAACATTCAAATATTGCTAGGAAAATGAAATGCTAAAATTCATTGCATTCGCTCTTTTGAAAGAATCACAAAACTTTTCACCATTGATTCAGAGCGCTAGATTTAATTTAAATTTCCGTTGCTGAGTCGACGTTATAAGTGGTGCGGTATATGAAATATGAAACATTTTTTGCCCAATTTGTAAAATATCATTAGCAGCAAATTGAGGTGATTTTCGAATTCTAAAACCGGACTTCAAACAATTATAAAATATAAAGCGGAAAGATGTCAAAAACTGAAAACTCCCACTATTACGACAACACTGTCGTACGGTGATAGATACCTTTCTTGTATCTACACTCGTACTTTAGTCTATGTTTGTTTGAATACTCCATTTGAAGGGCGAATGCCTATTTAGTTCATTTTGTTGCTAACTTCTTACTAACTTCCTCCCACTTTGCAAGTAATGTCTGTTCATGCTGTCTAATGATTTCATACTGTAAACAAATCTAATTTTACTTCCCGGATGTTTGATCAAATGTTGAACAAATCCTTTTCTTCATTTTATTTAATTTTAGTTGTCACTCTTCTCATTTCAGCGCTATCGCTCAGTTGAATTAAATCTTTGTCAAACGCTTCTCAATTGAACTAACTAAATAGAAATCAACCATTCGCGACGCGATTGCCTAATCGCTAAGTAATCGACAAAAGATAGATAACACATTCGCCATTCGCGACGCAATTGCCACTTTCTAGTTGGATAATACCAATCGCGATACAATTGACCCAACTCACATTGATTGAGCATAACATGGCGCAGTCAGCAGCGGACTCAAAGAAAACTCCACTACACATAGAAGCCTTTTGGGAGAAACCCACAGCAACACCCACTCTAACGTGGGACAAATGGACACAAAATTGGAAACTTGCTCTTCTCGCCAAGGAAGGAATACAACTTGACACTCTCTTAGATGATCCTCCTGCATCAGTGAACTATCCACCAGAACCTACATATGAAGAACCAGTAGAAAACCATACGCAGGCCACAGAAAGAGATCGTAAGGTTCGAAACCAGCAGTTGAAAGTGAACTGGCAAAACAGATGCAAGAAGGTTGATGAAATTGGAATTCTCTGTGGAGACAAACCATGGACACTTTGTGAGCAGAAGACGATATCGCTGCTGTATCTAAGCATTGGCACAGAGGGGCGTCGCATCTTCAAGAGCAAATACCCACACTTTCAAGTAGAGAAACAACCTCTAAAAGATTTGTGGCAGGCAATGGAAGAATCATTCACAAAGGTTCGTAACATAACCTACGATCGTTTCGTATTTTACTCATGCAAACAACAAAAGGGAGAGTCAGTAGAGAGTTTCTATGGTCGTCTCATAGAACTGGCAGAAAATTGCAACCTCGGAAGCGAAGAAACAACATTAATTCGGGATGCTTTCATACTCAATATGCTCGATCACGAAACTCAAAAGGAGTTGTTGAAGGAAACTGTGGAACCACCAAAAGCACTAGAAATTGCCATACAAATGGAAATGGGAGCACAAAATCAACAGAAAATTAACCAAAACTCAATGACAAGTAATACATCTGTAAATTACATCAACAATAGCTATATTCGCAATCGTAACGCGAATGCACCTCCAGCAAAACGTGACTTCACACGCTATCCAACTATCCCTGCAAACTACCAGTATACAAGTATTTGTACCGATTGCGGTCTTCGCTGGAGTCACAACCACAAAAAGATTTGTCCCTCGAACGGAAAAAAATGCCACAATTGCGGTATTTTGGGACATTTTGCTCGAAAATGTCGAAAACCAAAGAAGCAGCAGAATTCAACACAGAAAAACCAAAAAGCAAACGTAAATCAAATTGAACAATCACCAGAAAAAAGCGATGACGAGGAATCAGTAAACTATATAACAAGGTACCAACAATTGTACCAACAAGTATACGATTCAAACTATGAAAGTGACTCAGACGACTACGTGGCAGCTATATCTTCAGATTCAGTTCATCAACTGGAACCACTGAATGTGGCAGTACAGATTGGAGAAATACAAACATCGGCAATGATCGACTCTGGTAGTGCTGTGAGTATTATAACAAAAAGTCTAGCAAACAGAATCCTACAATCAACTAAATCTGCAAGATGGACAGATTCGTCAGAAAAAAGGAACCTAAAAACGTTCTCCAACGAACCAATCAAAATCATCGGGCATTTGGAAACTGCAGTGACCTACAACCATTGGAAAAATGTATCAGCAATGTTGACAGTGGTAGATGACGGCCACAAAAACATAATTGGAAGAGATCTGTTTGGCCCACTGAGGATTGCAGTTGTCCAACAACAACCAGAAACTGGTAAATGTGTTAATAACATCACTAATTCTGCATGTAAAATTAAAGAGACAGTTGCGACGCGATTTCCACATTTAGTATCAAGAATTGGTCTATCTAAAACACATGTAGCAAAATCAAAGTTTCATCAAAAGTTTACAGCAAAGCATCAAAAAGGCCGACGTGTTCCGATAAATCTCCAACCGCGAGTTACTGATGAATTAGAAAGACTACAGACAGAAGGCCATATTGAAAAATTATCTAGTTGTTCGGATGAAAACTTCATATCCCCAATCGTAATAACCGTAAAGAAAGACCAGTCAATAAAGCTAGCACTAGATTCGAAAGTTCTAAATAAAGCAATACACAAAAACAAATATCAAATGCCAAATATTGAAATGTTAATTGATACCATCTCACAACACTTAACAAGTACACACAACAGTCAACAAGCCTATTTCACCACATTAGACCTTAAATACGCATATAGTCAATTAAAATTACATCACGAAACAGCAAAACATTGTAATTTTAATATAATATGTGGTGAATCTACTGGTACATATAGATTCAAAACAGGTTTCTATGGTCTAACAGACATGCCGGCGGAATTTCAAAAAGCCATGGACTATACTCTAGTTGGTTTGCAAAACACATACTGTTTCTTGGATGATATAATAATCGTTAGTACAGGCACTGAAGCAGATCATTTAGCTTTAGTTTTCAAATGTCTTCAAAAGCTAGACGACGATAATTTGAGAATTAATTTACAAAAATGTCACTTTGCAAAACCAGAAATAGAATGGCTCGGTTACAAATTCACACAAACAGGTATATCACCATTAGAAAGCAAAACGGCTGCAATTCTCACAATACCACCACCAACAACATTAAAACGTCTTAGATCATTTCTAGGATCAGTCCACTATATCGGTAAATTTATACCACACCTAGCACAATTATGTCACCCTCTTAGACCACTACTAAAGAAATAAGTAAAATTCGTCTGGACAGATGAACACACAAAACACTTTAATCTAATTAAAGAAAAAATAGCAAATAGTACTGAAAATAGTCATTACAATCCCAAATTAGACGTTCGAGTAAAATGTGACGCTTCACGCTCAGGATTGGGGGCAGCTTTAGAACAAAATACACCAGAGGGTTGGAAACCAATTGCATTCGCGTCACGATTTCTCAATACAACAGAAGAACGCTACAGTGTCAACGAATTGGAACTACTGGGGATAGTGTGGTCAATTGACTATTTTAAATATTATCTATACGGAAAAAATTTCACGGTAGTAACAGACCACAGAGCTCTATTATCAATACTCAAAGAACATCGCTCTAATAAATCATATAACAGCCGTTTGTCTCGCTGGATAGATAGACTGTTACCATACAATTTCACAATCGAACATATGCCAGGTGCAAAAATGGGACTTGTTGATTACTTTTCCAGAAACCCCTTCGCTAGAGCTAAAAAGATATCTACTTATGACGAACATTTTGTTGTAGCAACAATTTCTAAAATTCGTGATTCAATGAAACATCTTATAGCGAATAAAGAAACAACAACTAAAAAATTTCAGACTCTATTAAAGTCAAATATGCCACCACAACAAATAAAACCTCCATTCGCACCGCGATTAACCACACAGTTAAACATTAATTCGACAAAATTTCAATTACCATTTGCACCGCAATTAACAACTTCACAGTTGAAACCTTCATTCGCATCGCAATTAACACTTAGAAATTCAAATGTTAATACTCATTTTGATCATCCATTTGCGTCGCAAATGCCACTTAAAACCAGCAAATTACAATTCGTACCAAATAAGCATAAAGTCAATAATTCACATTCCATTAGCAAATTCGTTGCAAAAGAGGTGCAAATGTCAGACAGTAAAGAATGTGAACAATCTGAACAATTAGTCCCAATTCAACCCATTAATGGCAATAAAGCAACTAATCCACCAAATAACACCAAATTAAGCGCGAAAATACACAAATTCGAGTATAAATACTACACACCCAAAAACAAATCGCTTTTTGCCCAAATTCAGCGTTCAAACAATTACTTCGTAAATAAAGAAAATAAACCTTTCAAATCACAAAATACTATAAACAGCCTCAGAATTATGTCAAAATCAAAAGCAGTCCGTTCAAAATCAACACCAACAAAAGCACGAGTCACCTTTTCTGATACAACTCCATCGACCCCAGAATCAAACAATACAAGCCGTACTGAAACTCCGACAGGTAGCATGATCGATGAAACGGATGACCTGATGTTTAACGAAACACTTCAGAAAGTGTTCAGCAAAAAATTCCTCGCAATATTAACGGGGAAGGATGCAATCTTAAAAGAGGTACGAGATTGTGTATTACGAGACGACGCCGAAAGACTGCAGGAAATTAGTCCATATCTCCATTCATATTGGAGAGACTTGAGTGTAAAAAACGGATGCGTCTGTCTAGACGAAAGAATAGCAATCCCCAAAGCTATAAAGGATGCTGTACTCGAGGACATACACTCTACTCATCCGGGCAGTTTTGCAATGTTATCGTTGGCTCAGAATATCTGGTGGCCTTATATCCACAGGGATATATTGGCAAAAGCTAGTGAATGCAAGGCATGCACTGAAATAGGTAAGAATCTTAAACCGGTGATTTCGCACCGCAAATGGACACCTTTACCTAAGTGCAGTGAACCGAATGAGGAAATACAACTAGATTTCGGTGGACCAATTTTAAATGAGAAAGGCATAGAACAATATTTTATTACAAGTATAGACAGATACTCTAAATACCCTACGGCAGAAATAGTAAACAATGCATCAGGCCCAAATGTAGTTAAATTCTTAAATAATTATATATATCAACACGGAGTACCCAGAACTATTAGATTAGATCAGGCTAAGTGTTTTACAGGAAAAAATTTTGAGACATTTTGTACTGAAAATAATATTACACCTATATATGCACCAGCAAATGACCATAGAGCAGTCGGATTAGTAGAACGTATTATTCAAACAATTAAACGACAATTATCTTGCATGAAATCACAATTAAATAAAAAATTTCATTTAGAAAATTCATTGAAAGCAATAATACAACGATTAAGAATATCAAAACAAAAAACATTAAATATTACACCATTTGAGGCACATTTTGGCAGAAAATGTAATACACCAATATCAAATATCACTACTAAACCTAATAATAAAAATTTGAACTATAATGCCATAATTAATTATTATTTAGACGAGGACACAATCCCAGGTCGTTCGTACTTAACGGAGGAACAATGGGCCGACACTGCGTTATGCTCCGACACAGAAATAGAAAAGGTCATTTGCGCTGCAAATTCCCGCGCACGATTGGAACAAGAAAAACGCAAGGACGGAGAAACAAGATTCCTTAAACCCGAAGCCATTTGCCGCGAGATACCATGCTCCGAAAGAAGTATTCAAGTTAAATTGGCCAGAAAGCGTCACGAAAGCCAACGACAGAAAAAGAATTTAGACGGTCTCTATGAAGTACTAGCGCCAGGGAGCACCGTCTGCAAAATAAGCCCGACAACGAGCGTTATAAAGGAGCCATATAAACAGGAAGTTAGAGTCAGGAACTCTGACATCGCGAAATTCGGGACACGAGCCGAACGCGAAACAAAATTAATAGAATATATAGATCGCCGCCCGCAGAAAATAACAGAAAAAACATTAGAGCAGAAAATTCAACTTCACAAAAAAGACCTAATTCGGAAAAACACCGGGGACAAGAAAATTAAGAGGAATAAACGACAAGCCGACGATGTAAGTATAGTTTCTTCTGGACGTTCATGTATCTCAACAACAAGCAACATCGCACGATCACTAAAGATGCGTATTCCGAAAAGGAATCCAAAATACGACACAGCTTTTCAAAACAGACCTGATTTAGTACAAGTACTCAACATAAGTCCAAATGCGCCGCAAATGGATGATTCGACTGTAGCAGGACCATCTACAACACAAACAACATCACCGACACCTACACACCCAACACCAATTTTGAAGAAAACTTCAAAACGTAATTTAACCATAAGCGACACATCGGATTCTGATACTTCATCTGTCAGAAGAAGTAAACGAACGTTAAAGAAAAAGAAGACCCAGACAATAGTTGAAAAGGTTCGCAATACCGAAGGATATGTCGACGATCAAGACATCGAAACTGTAGGAGATTCATATCAGAGTATTGATGACCGACAAGAACAGCCGAGAGAGATGACTGTATTACAAGCGGAAACGGCTGAGCAAAGTGACAGTGAATAAAAACTTTATTAAAACAAACTTTCTCTCTCAAACTTATATTTTAATTATTATTTAATATTTTACTACTTACTAACCGGTGAATATTTACTAATTTTCTGATTTTAATTAATAATTTATTTTCTTTCCAAGAGGGGAGAAATGTCGTACGGTGATAGATACCTTTCTTGTATCTACACTCGTACTTTAGTCTATGTTTGTTTGAATACTCCATTTGAAGGGCGAATGCCTATTTAGTTCATTTTGTTGCTAACTTCTTACTAACTTCCTCCCACTTTGCAAGTAATGTCTGTTCATGCTGTCTAATGATTTCATACTGTAAACAAATCTAATTTTACTTCCCGGATGTTTGATCAAATGTTGAACAAATCCTTTTCTTCATTTTATTTAATTTTAGTTGTCACTCTTCTCATTTCAGCGCTATCGCTCAGTTGAATTAAATCTTTGTCAAACGCTTCTCAATTGAACTAACTAAATAGAAATCAACCATTCGCGACGCGATTGCCTAATCGCTAAGTAATCGACAAAAGATAGATAACACATTCGCCATTCGCGACGCAATTGCCACTTTCTAGTTGGATAATACCAATCGCGATACAATTGACCCAACTCACATTGATTGAGCATAACAAACACAATAGGTAATTAAATATTAGTGATCACATATCTTTTACGCCTTCCTGGCGCGCGTGCCGTTTTTCACATAGTATTGTGCTATATAACAACACATAAATTGTAGTTCGGCATCCGTATAGATACTAGAAATGGCAGTTTTGAATATTGCTCGTGCCCCTGGGACAACAAGCAATGGACAGAGTTAATTTAGAAAACCATAAGACACAATCAGCTTGCCATTCATATTTTTTTTGTTTAGAGCTAGATGTTTTGTGTCATTTTTCTAAGAATCTTTCAAAACTATTATCTAAAAGAAACTGAAATTGATATGATCCAACTGCTCCCTTCAACTACAATTGGTTATCTTGATAATTTTGCAAGATTCCTGCGGAATCTTGGATGACGATTCATCGTGTTGAAAGATTTTTTTACAGAATCTTGCGAGGTCTTGCAAGACAGTCGTTGAAAAATAAAAAAAGTGGGAACCTACTTCAAGACATGCAATCAGATTGCAAGCAAATCAAAGTTACAAATTACAAAAAGAAATAATAGAATCTCCTCAGCATAATTTAACTGAAAAAAAATATTGAGATGTCAAGAAGCTAACAAAATTTAGAATTGTTCTCGATATGCGTATTTGTATTTGTTTTGAAAAAATGCACTGCTCAACAGAAAAGTATAAATTTATGCTTATTTGACAGAACTTAAATTGTTCTGTTATAAAATGTTCGATGTAATTTTGTTGCATATTATCTAAGTATTATCATATATTATTATATAAATATTATATAAATCACACATAAAATATCTCAAAATTCTCTACGAAATTTAAACACAATTAGTTGTTAATAACTCAAGAAAACAAAACAATCAAATTCAATGAGAAACAGATTTACAATAGCCTATGTCTTGCGGAAAAGCCGCCAACATTTGCTAACTATTCTATATTCTGGAATTAAATTTTTGAACCATTTTGCAGAAAAAATGAAAAGAATAATTAAACGCATGTGTTTCACTGAATGATGAATATTTATCTAATAGATTATGCAATAAATTTTTTGCACCTCATACTTATTGAATTTTGATTAAGTTTAAATGTTCTTTTTTCAAAAATTGTTTGATGAGTTGAGGTAAGAACTTTTAAATTTTGCTAGGGACACGAAATCTTGAATTTAATTACGCGGATTTGATTTAGAGCGCTTCGTTTTTAATGCTGAGTCAACCTTTTAGCCGGTGCGGTACATGAAATATAAAAAATATATTTCCCAGTTCGTAAAATATCATTAGCAGCAAATTGAGGCGATGTTCGAATTGTAAAGGTGGACTTTAAACAATTATAAAATATGAAAGAGGAGAGATGTTAGAAACTGAAAACTCCCACTTTTACGACAACACAAGTGGTAATTTTATCTCTTTTATGATAGAAACAAAATTTTCCAAATTTAATTGCCCCCTTTTTTCTTTGAAGCTGATGTTTTCGGCACCCTGTATTGAACTATAAACCTTTATAGTCTGCCAAAGCGACCACATTTTACATAGATGAATTGGTAGGAACAACAGGCGATTAATTTTTATGCTTTGTTGCAATTTTTTCCAGTCGGTTGAAAATAATTGTTCCTTTTTTCAATCTTGGTCCACAAATAATTGTCTGTACATGTATGAAAAGAAGTGTGGTATAGTAGGTATTATAGCTTTTATTGATCGGCCTGTTATATATAGTGTATCCATAAAAAGGGGATAAAATTTTGACAGTAGTAGAGTGCCACAGGGTTTCCATAATTGATATTAATCTCTCTGCCCGTCTTCAATTTCCCACGCATCCCAATCTGGGCTGAAAATGCATTATTTCTTCATTTTACCCTATGAGTGCGAGAGAGGGTATAGATATGACATTAACCTTGAAAAGTTAACAACAGAATGAAAGCACAGCCTGGTGTTAATCCCTGTGTATATAATATGTGAAATTACGTGAGGAAGCCACGCCTTAACGATGAGGACGGAGGGGTAAAAAATTGAAGGGTCTGCAATCAGTTGTATTAACCTTATGCAAATTTCAGCACAAGCATCAGCCGTTTTATTAGAAAAACCCGCATTAAAATTAGTGTAAGATGCAATTTGAGAGGAGTGGGCAAAAATATCTAGTCTGTTCACTATTCATCGATGATAAAGCGGATCTAAACGTTGTTTTGAGAAGTTGAGTTTGTGACCTTTTCATAGAAAGTTATCTAGGATTAAAACTCTCATCTCAGCAATTCGCATCATTTCATTGCTTTATAGACCTCCATTTGCCAGACATACGGCGACTTATTGCATAGTGAAAACTTGAAAAAGTTTGGAATAAACACAAAAGCAGTGCCATAAAACTATTTTATAATTTGTAGAAATCTGAGGTTGAGATTTTTCGAAATCTTGAATAACAAGTGTTTTCGGCACTCTGGTTGGAAGTGGAACCATTTAATTATGGTTTCTGTAGTTCTATATCATTACGAGATTTCAATAAATTATCATAAAATTACTCAATCAGTGACGCAGCTTTTGTATTCATCGCCCTACCCTTTCAAATTTCCAAACACCATTGATAAATATGGCTTGACATTTATTTATAGTTTCATTGAGATATATTACGTCAAAGAAAAATCCATTGAAAAAAGTAGCAGCAACAAATGTGTCAGATTTAAAATTTGAAATGGAGTGAAATAATTTGAGAAAAGACCAGCTAGACAATTCTGTAGTAAATTGTCACTTTACCTTCTAAACCTCACCTAATTTATGAAAAAAATGTATTTTCAAAAATCAAATTTTACCATTTGTGCTCCTATTTTTGATATTGATTAGCTCGGACAGGCTAGTTGATAAAGGTTTTTGGCATTATACACGATTGCAAGTTATCCTACAAAAATTATCCTACGTGGCGTGATAGCCGAGAGGTAAGGTGTGTGGTTCACACTCCAATGATTGAGAGTTCAATCCCCTGCCTCCGTGAAGCTGTCTGTGTGAGGATGAGCTCTTACTTAACCATAGCTTCAGGTTGACCATAGCCTGACCAATGTTGGCTGCAATGATGGTACCACGCGAAAGTTTCAGACGCAAAAAAAAGTGGCTATAGTCACCAAAAAAAGCAATGCTGCTCATAAAAAGATCAGTCTGAAATGTGGGGAATAATAAGAAAAAGGGCAGCTGAAAACAGGCTACTGTAGGCCTAATGCTGTTCCGCTGCGATTACGCAGAAACCACAATTAATTATTATCACCATGATAAGTTAAAGTTCTTTACGGATTTTCTGACCGTAGTTTTTTTCGCTGCATAATGTATCCATAATAAGGTCAAACCAAATTTGTCATGTGGTATCCTCAGCATACGATCTGATATTTTGATAATAGTAATAATTTTAAATTCTTCTCGAGTAGGATGGACATTTGTTTGTAACACATATGGTATAAATCATGTAACATAATTTTAAATCTGCTCGACAGATAATCAATAAGTCCAAGAGGTTCTAGTCAAGTGCTGACCAGTATCATTATTGTGATCAATGGTGTAAATGAGTGGCATATCATAGCCTGGGAAAATAGGGGGGAACCTCAGAACTTAATTCTAAGTTTTATGAAATCAATCGGGTTTTGTTAATAAAACAAAACAAAAAGTTCCATGTTGTCCACAAATAAATTGTCGCTGAAATGCGATAAGAGTCGCTTCAGCTCTCCTGCTCTCATCTGTTGCACTTCTAAAACAATAGTTTGGACTGAAATTCAAAATGAATTAAGCAGTTTTCGTATTCCCACTCCTAGTCTGTTAGAACTTAGGCCTCTGCTTCTCTCTGCAGCTTTTAGTTGCCTGAATTGGACTCTTTTTGCTTGCAGTGTATCTATTTCTTTCCTCCTTATTACGTTTTCGAGATAATCAATTTGAAAGTTTGCTCTTAAAATTTCGATTAGATTTTTTAGGCAGTCCAAAAATGTGCATAACTTTGTGGAGTAAATGTGATTTGATTGTCGATCCAGGCAAATTGTTGCTGATTTCGGCCTATTAAAAAAATTATCGCATTTTGTTATTTACTCCTGTGGCAAAAATAGGGTTTTGTTGCTTGTTCCATGGACTAGTAGGCCTTAGCTCACAACAAGATGGACATAAGACTTGTATGTTAATAACAGTTGTTGTACATTTAAAATCGCTCTGAGCCGGTAAGGTAGTCCTGAGAGTTTATTCAGTTTTGAGCAAAGGCTTTTAATATGTTAGCCCAAATTTAGATTGTCATCTAATTATATTTTTAAAAATTTAAGTAATGATTTCTGTGTTAGGTTGTTTTTCTTATCATTAGTTGTTGCTATGAAGTTTTTCGACTTGCTTTCATGTTAATAAGGCATGTTTTTTCCTATTTCATATTCAATTTGTTTTCTGTAAGGTAATCACTAACCAGGTTCAAAGATTGGCTTAATGCCTCAGTTGTTGAGTCCTTTTTTTGTTTAACAACAGTATCGTGATTGGATAATGTCAAACAGTTCTGACTACAAGAATTACCAATGTCGTTTTTACACACAAGAAAGTGAAGTGGTGCAAACACTGATCCTTGTGGTACTCAAATTCTGCAAAATTGGAGATTACACGTCCTGAATTTACACATTGTTGCCTATTGCTTAGATAAGATTGCTAAAGTTTTGCATGCGACCCCTCAATCACAAGTTGCTTAGTTTGTCAAATAAGATGGTTCGATGAACATAGGATTTGTTTCTGCAATACCATCTTCCCAAACTTGCCCTACGCACTCAAAAACATCACTCAGATTTCAATAGTGCTCTTTTTCGGGCTAAATCCGAATTGACTTTTTTAGTAGTTTGAATTTTTCGAGAAAATTTAGCATTATTTGAACCAACTACTCAACCAATTTTCCTATTGTTGGCAGCAAACTCTTGATTTTGTAAGTTTCAGCAATTTTAGGATCTCCCTTTTTATGCAGTGGGATCATTACTGCTTTCCTTAAACAATTCGGAAAAATGCTGTTTTCAAATCATTTGTTGACCAAATAGATAGGATTCACAACAATAGCAAATTGTATTTTCTGAAATATGAAAGTGTTGAGTCCATCATAAACTGAGCTGTATTGTTTTTCAGGTCTTTAATTGCCACAGTTAGTATTATTCGCTAATTTTGTTGAGAAACCTGGAAAAATGCTAATGACGCTTCTATTTTTTGTGTTGTTTCTTCCTTTTAGACTCAATTGATCAGCTAATCTTTTTTCAATGGTGATGAAAAATTTGTTAACATTTTCTGTCTCTTTGTGCGTTAAAGTTGCCTGCTGTTGTTTTTGTGTTTCTGCTCCTAATTTTTTGATAGTATCGAACAATTTTTAGTAGGCTTTTCAATCAAAACTTAAAACTTTTGATACGAATTTTTCGTTTTTGAGCACTCTTACTTGTAGCAAATTCATAATTCTGTTTTTTTATTGTTAATTGTCTTCTGTTGCGTGTAAATTTTGTAAAAGTTTTGCTTTTCGCTGCAAGTTTTTCATTTATGTCATCAATTCGTGTCTTATGTTTGACTGGCGTTCATTATTTCTCTGGCAGATATTGTTTTATTTCATCAATGAGAGTTTGTTGAAACTTTTCAAATCCTGAGTCACAGTCCCAGAGACAAAAATTGTCCTGTAAACATTGTAATTTGCGCATCTTTGAATCCTAGCTATTATAACACTGCCTTTTCTTCTATAACAGACCAATTTCTGTAGTACTATTGCATTTTTAACCCTGTTTCTCTCACTTCTTGATCTAGTTCAATTTGAACATTGTAGTTATCAGTTATAGAAGAATTTAGAATTTCTACATGTACTTCTTGTGAGCAGAAGACTAAATCATTTCTTGTTTGAGAATAGATGGGCCCCTGTCGATTCCTGTCGCAGACGTATTGATAAGGTCATACCCTCCAATTACACTCCGAGTCAATAATATTGCATGTGTTTTTGAGTGATGAAAATTTAAATATCCACACTTCAGATGAAAATGTTTTAGCTTGAGTGTCAGTTTTTCAAAATATTCTTCAAACAACTCGGATAAATTTGTATCAGGTTTGACATATACAACAGTCAAAACAACTCCTATTTCATATTTTTTTTTTCAGATTTTATTGTTAACAATTAATAATTCCTGCTAGTAAGTTTCAGCAAAAACCATTTTTACCACGCGTTCTCTCACAAAAATTGCAATTCTTCTTCATTTTGCTATTCATCAGTTGAATAGGTCAAGCAGTAGGTAACATCAAAGAGATAAACATTTGATGTTGCTCTCATCTTTGAGCCACGTTTCAATTTGGCAGATAGCTACTGGCTGTGTGTCTTGTTTCGACATAAAAGTTTGGAATCGTAAGTTTTTCTGGATTGATGTGATGTTCGGCTATCAATTAAAATTTCCCCCAGTTTAAATCAGAGAAAGTCTTTATTGAATTTGAACACTTTCAACACTCGTTCATTATACAAAAAAAATCCCTGTGCATTCTTTTTGAACATGGATAACAAAACAAAAAATGAGCACTGAGTGGATGACATATTTTCAGCCGATATCACCAAAAAAACCTGTCTCGAGTTGATGTCTTGACAAACCATTCAAATTTTCCCAAGTATTCATGTTAACTTTCATTCTTTGTTTGCGTATATCAAAAACTCCAATCAACTGAAACATTTTGACCCTGTAAACACCTAATCAAGGTACATCGCAAGACCTTTGTTCTTCCAGATGTTCTCTTCACCGTTAAGAAATCATGTCCAACTTTAGGCTTTGGATATCGGGAGCACTAATGCAAAACACTCCGGAAAACAAGAAAAATCTCAAAAAATTTTAGGAAAAAAGACAGGCTACGTTAGGCAGCTAAATAAATGCACTAATTTTTTTAAACTCCAATTAAATTAGTTTGCAGCCAATTTTTGTACCATTAGGTGAAGGAATGGTACCAGTTTGCAATCAAAATTACGGCTTCAAATTAATATCAACAAAAATCATTGAATTTTAAACATGTGAATGTTCTTTTCGAGATAAGTATTTTTCTGCTTTTTCAATTCAGCAGAAAATTTTTCTTGATCGTTTAAATGTTGGTGTTCAATTTTATTTGTGGCAAATTTTCTATTTTATTCTGGCCCAGTCTCTCAACACTGCACTTCTGATTTTATTGAGGTCATTGGTGTAGTCAAAATATTGGAAAGAAGTTTCGTTTTGAGAGTTGCGGACCATAACAGAGACTGCAAGGTTTCTAGTAGACGAAATCATACCTATTTTGAAATCACACCTACAATAAAGCATCACTGTCGATTTGCAATTCATGCTTTGGTAGTCTCGCGTTGATGTACTTCTTCAAATTTTTCAATGGGTTCTTCAATTTTCTCAAATTTCTTTCGGCCCCAAATGTTTGATTTTTTTCGTCTAAATACACAAACTTGTAGATTACTAATTCATTGGAAATGTCAGACCCTGTGTCAGGCAGAAACTCTCAGGCCTTTATTCGATGCTCCCGCAGTTTGATTCCATTATTTTTATTTAAAAAAATAAAGGGAGTTTATCAAAAAAATAAAATTGTTGAGTCCATCATAGACTGAGCTCTAAATATTTTTCAGGTTTTTAATCGCCCCCGTTAATTCTTTTTCGCTAATTTTCCGTTGAAAAGTTTCATTAGCACCTATATATTTTTTGTGTTGTTAATTCCCAATTTAACAGCTAAGCTTTGCCATTAGTGATGAACAATTTGTTGATTATTTCTATCTTTTTGTGCGTTAAATTTGCTTGTTGTTGTTTTTATGTTTCTCCTCCTGAATTTTTCATAAAAACGAAAAAAAAATTTGGTAGTAGGCTTTTCATTCATAATTTAAAATTTTTGATACGATCTTCTTTTTTGAGCACTCTTTCTTGTAGCAAAATCATAAATCTGTTGTATCTCTTTTTATTGTCATTTGTTTACTGTTGCATTTAACTTTGATTAAAGTTTTGCTTTTTTTGCCGCAAGTTTTTTATTAGTATTATCAATTCATGTATTTTGTTTGACTGGCATTCACTATTTCTCTGACAAACAATGTTTTTTCATAAATGAGAGTTTGTTGAAAATTCTCAAACGCTGAGTCACAGTCCGAGAGACAAAATTTATCCAGTAAACTTTGTAATATGTGCTTCAATTTCAATACTAGCTTTTTTAACACTGTGTTTGCTTCTAGAGTAGGCCAAACTCTGTAGTACTCTTGCATTTTTAACCCTGTTTCTTTCACGTTCTGATCTAGTTCGGATTGAACAGTGTAGTGATCAGTTGTAGTAGATTTTAAAAAGTCTGCTTGTACTTTTTGTTTGTAATAGACTACATCAATTAATGTTTGAGAAAAGATGGTCTCCCTTGTGATACCTGTCACAGACAATAGGCTAAGACCATACCCTCAGAGTATAAATTTTTGACGTCAATAGTTTTGCATTTCTTTTTGAGTGATCAGTTTTTAAATCTCCGTGTAGTAGATGCAATTGTTTTGGTTTGAGTGTCATTTTTCAAAATATTTTTCAAAAGTTTTTGACAACCCTGGTAAGCTTGTTTTAGGTTTGAGGTATACGAAAGTCAAAACAAGACTTTTTCATATTTTTGTTTCAGTTTTGATTGTTAGCAATTGACGATTCCTGCTAGTAAGTTTCTTCAAGACCGTTTTTACCACGCCTTCCCTCACAAAACTTGCAACTACTCCTCCTCTGGCAATTCGTCAGTTGAAGTTGTTTAGCAGCAGATAATATCAAAGATGTAAACATTTGATAATGCTGTCACCTTTGAGCCACGTTTCAATTTGGCAAAAAGTTAATGGCCGTGTATCTTATTGCAACATAAAAATTTGAAATCAAATAAATCTTTATAAAAAGATCTGAAGTTTTGCTAAAAATTAAAATCTCTAAAAGTTTAAATTAGAGAAAATCTTTGATTGAATTTGAAAACTTTTAACACTCGTTGAATATGCAAAAAAAACTATCTGTTTATTCTTTTTGAACATGGTTAAAAAATAAATTAAAGAACACTGAGTGGTTGACATATTTTTCCGCAAAAATCACCAAAACTTCTTTCCAGGTGACAAACCATTCCAACCTTCCCGAGGATTCAATTTCAGTTGTCATTCGTTGTTTGCAAAATCACAAATTCCAAACGACTGCAACAAATGTGACTCGGTAAACAACTAATTTTGCGTATATCGCTAGACTTTGGTATTTCCTGATGTTCTCTTCACCGTTAAAGAAATATGTCCCACTTCAGGCTGAGGACATCGCGAGCACTAACGCAGAAATCTCTAAAGCACAGAAAGTCTCAAAAAGGAATCTTTTCCCACTTTAGGCAGCGGATTAAAAAAGGAATTGTCCCACTTTAGGCTACGGATATGGCGAGCACAATTGCACAGAACACTCTAAAGTACAAAAAAACCCGGTCCTCTCCGTTTGTGCCCCCATCTTAAAGGCGCATATTATTTGCACCCTCAAGAAGCACGTGTCATTATTATACATAATGGCACGTGCTCTGTAATTGGGGGGCACAAACGGAATACATAATGGCACGTGCTCTGTAATTGGGGGGGGGCACAAACAGAAATGATGCAAAAAAACTCTTAAGAAAGTTCGGGGAAAAAAGACAGGCTTCGTTAGGCAGCTAAAAAAATGCACTAAATTTTTTGAACCATTCAGATTAGTTTACAGCAATTTTTTTCTACCATTAGTTGAAGTAAAGGTACTAGCTTGCAATCAGAAAACGGCTTCAATTTATTAAAAACAAAATCATTGTGTTAGGAAATGTGATTGTTTTTTTCGACTGTAACATTTGAGGTTGGAAAGAAATTTCACTTTGAGAGTTGAGGACCATAACGTAGAGTGCATGGTTTACTGTAGACGAAATCAAACCTATTTTTAAGCATCACTGTCGGTTTGCAGTTCGTGCTTTGGTAGTCTCGCGTTGATGTACTTGTTCAAATTTTTCAATGGGTTCTTCAAATTTCTCAATTTCTTTTCGGCCCCAAATATTCGATCTTTTTCATCAAAATACAGAAACTTGTAGAATAATAATTCTTTGCAAACATTAGACCCTGAGCCAGGAAGAATATGCAGGCTATTATTCAGGCCTTCTGCTGTTCGATTCTAAAATGTTTACCAAAAAAATCAAAGTATTTGACAGCCCATTCCGTTGATCATTTGAAGCGAAAGGTGGATTAAAAATGATTACACAGTCCTCGCTTGTAAAATATTTCAATGCTCTGAAGCGACTGCTGATCTCTTGTTGCATTTTTTCCCAAACGTGATTTTTTAATTCCTGATTTGTGTTGGTTTTGAACAGACTAACCACAACTTTTGATGGTTCATGAAGAAAATTTTTTGACAGATTTGTATCAACACCCATCTCTGAAGTGATGTTTGCATAGTTACCTGAAGAATATCCAATGTTCATGGCTGAAGGGACGTTGCTGCCACACTCGAATTTATAAAAAAATTATACCTTACTTAACAAATAATTGGTAATATTGCCCAAAAGTTACTCTAAGTTAGAACAAATTTTGTCGTAACCGAGATTTTGCGTATCTTTTTTGTATGGGAATAGGGTTCAGGTTATGATGTATAAACATTTCAAGCACAGTGCTTTTTGTCAGTTCTAAACATCTAGTTTGAATTTTTTTGATTGCGTGTTGTAAGATATAAGTTCAAATTGACGTAAGCAATGATTTGTTTTCTATAGTTCTAGCGTCAAAAAGAGAACGAAAGAAGAACCGACTGTTTGCTGCGTTGCTCTTTTTGTGTCTTGATTAATAACTTTAAGAGTGAAACATGTTTTTATTTTTTTGAATTTTTTTTTGCTCATATATATATATATATATATATATATATATACACATACATACATACATACATACATACATACATATATATATATATATATATATATATATATATATATATATATATATATTTATGCTCTAAAATTTTAGCAATGCTGTAATGTTGTTAAGCAAACGGTCGCTTTCATTTGCGATGACAGATGATTGAATGAATGCAATAAAAAGAGTCACCCACAGAACCAAACTTGTTCATAAATTAAAACAGAGAAATGTGCCACATAAACAAAGAGGAGGAAACAGCAGCTTCTGGAGCTGTTTCCGGACAATCACAACTTCCTCGCTCTAACCATATCCCACTCAATTGTCATTCCACAAAATGACAGCAGCAGTTTTCTTATAATGCAAACTAAAACAGTTGAACCGCCCGTTTTAAGAAAATTTTACTTATAAAGATTTCTAAAATTCAATTGTCACATGTGCTTCATGTAAACAAGAAAATGAAACAAAACAGAGCAGCCAAAATTAGAAAAGTAATTAAAAATTTTGTTCAAGCAAACGGACTGCGAAGAAAACAAACAGCTCTGTTATGAAGTTATTTGAGTTCATTAATTTTGTTCACGTTTCTGACCGAAAAAATGCTCCGCCTAGGAAAAGTTCGAATTGTAAGCAAGTTGAAAATTGTTTGTTTTCACATGCCAACTTGTTCCTATCTTCACTTTAATGGAAGAGGCCATCTTGACCGGACGTGAATTCGCACAAATTGCGCTTCAATTCCGATTTAAAAAAATAGATTTCAACCGAGTCAATTAGAGTGAAGAATTTAACAGAATGCTGCAGAAAATCATACAAAAACCATTGCTTAACAAACGTTCCTAAGAGAAGATCTCAATTCTAAACTGTTTGCCACGTTTCAAGATATTCTTCCAAAGCTAATATTCAATTATTTTGATGACATCATCCGCTGATTCCAGCACAAGTTAACAATGCTAAAATAGCCAATGCAAAATAAACAAAAATTATTATAAATATACAAATCTGACCATACGATGCAAGACAATATAAAAAAAATAGTTGAATTTGTACTGTAATTATAGCTAATCAGAGACAACGGTAGCATTGATCAGATTATTTAATACGGAAAATTTTGACTCCATAATTAACGGTCTCTTCTGCATTCGCGTTACTGATAGTGAAATTAAAATTAACTTGAACATTAACACCGAAAAGAGAGCTTCAGAAACTATCCCCTCTATTTGATAGAAGTCAAAACTGCAATATCTTCCGTGGAACAACAACGAGCTGCTAATTTTAAAACTACACTACCAAAAAAGGTTGACAATTGCTCAAATTGTCTCCTCATTGTGCCCACCCACTTTAGTGGGGGGAGGAACTATATACTCAAACTGGATTTTTTGTTCTGTTAATTTTGACCGATCGATATATTCATCGTAGAGAGTTGTGAAAGGCATCATTAGGAAGCTAGAATAGATAGAATGTCAAATAATACAACATGTTGAGTTAAAATCAGTTCTCTAGTAACGGAAGGTTAAGTTTTTACTTTTTCTAATATATATTAGTCAGTTTGGGAAGTTTTGAGACGATTTTTTAAGGAAATCTGAAGTTTATGACGATTTTTCCTAAAATGTTTCCTAAATTTATCTCGGTTTTCGTAATGGTAATTCTTGCTTCACAATTGCCTATAAATTTAGAACTGCATTCTGATCGGGACTATTTGTGACCTTTCCAGTGCCTCTCGCTCCTCTTCTTTGCAGAAAACGATGACAATCTTTGCTTTACGCAGAGAAGCATCATCTCGAGGAAAAACAATTCTTTGAAATGAATTTTTTTTTTCGTATTTTTTCCAAGTGAACTGGGTTCTTTGCCAACAAATATCGTTCCATTTCACCAAACAACTTGAATAATTCCTTGGCTAGAGACGCCCTGAGCTTCTTGCACTTATGCTGGTGTTTGCATGCATACTGTGTATTAGATCAAAATTTTAAGCTGAGTTGTTCTTGCCTTTTTACTATAAAAATTGGACATTACCAATCGAAACAGCGTGGCAAACAAGAAATTAAGAAAGCAGATTAACCTTCTTTTCTGTGTAAGCGGAGAAAATGAGAAAGAAAACACGTTTAAACGAGTTTGAGATTTCAAAATAGTAGGACTTCTTTTACGCCTTAGCACCGAATCAAACGATTTGAGCAAAAAGTAACGTTTAAAGAGCACAAATTGTGCCGTTTGTATCTTTCTGGTACCCTAGTGTATTGTTTCGTTTTCTCCTCGGAATTATCGTGGTTTAAAACTTTTTGAACATTTGACTGGTTTTCGTTGCTTGTGATCATATTTTTCTATTTTTATCATTTTTAAATTTTCGGATTAATTTATGGATAAAATTGTTTTTGATAAAAAGTTTTTCCAATTTTAGGCTTTTTTCATCAAAAATTTTACGAAATAAGCTTTTCAGTCAACTTTCTTTAAATATGCCAAGCTAACATACCTGAAAATTCCTGGCAAAATATTTGTTAACTCAAAAGATTAAAATTGTTACGCTTGCTTTCTTTTAAATTTTTGTTTATTTAAAATTGCGCCGGTTTTGATGGTTTAACTCAAAATTATGCAAAAGGGATCATTTTTTATTGATATGTTAAATGTTTTTAGTCATTTTACCCATATCCATAACATTCGTCCCAATTACGTGATTCTAAAGGGCAGGCAACACGAATAGCATCGCTAATTTGGGGGTAATCGCTGCTTTTTGTAAGCCCAAAATGTTTCGGATTGTCGATGTTTTTTTAAAAAAATTTTGCATTTTTTGATTTGTTGTACTTTAATTACAAAACCACGTTAGAAACAGCAATTCGAACCAAAGCATAATAATGGCAGTTTTTTTAGTTCCCTAAAAAAGATTAAGCAAACCTGCTTAGTCTTTTACTCTAAGAAGTTTAAGGAAACCTTCTTAGAAAAATTAATGTCATTTTCAGTTTTAAGAATACATATTCTGAAAATAAACAATGGATTTTTGATCTTTGCCAATTTTTCTCATCTTTTGGTCAAATTATAGCCTAAAGTTAGTATAAAGAGTATGCATCGTCCTTCTATTGCATTAAATTTTATTATTTTATGTGGTTTAAGAAATGGTTTTTCTGCTTAGATACTTTGAAGTTTCAATTTTTTTTACTGTTTTCCCTCTTTGAGGTTCTTTTATGTCTTGTCGCCTTAATGATGACTCAGTCATTACTTTTTGGTGTTCAAAAAAGTGAAACAATTAAGCAGATCATTATTTAGTGATTATGTCTTTAACTGCTTCAACACTGTCTTCTAGCAGAAGATAATGTAATTTTGTTTTTGTTTTATTTGCATTCTTTTGTGAACGTAAAATAAATTCAGGATAATTGCAGGTCTTAGCCGCTCTCAAAAGATGATCAGAAGATGAACCTATTTACTGATTATAGTTTAGATAGCTGAAGACCTTCATTAATTTGAAATCAAATGACTTAGAAAAAATGTAAACACGTAATTTTCGTAATTGGACATGTTTGAAACTTTGTCTCTTTTCTACCTAATCTCATTAATTTCAGGTCTCAAATCAAATAATTGGTGTTCGCGGAATCTTTAATTGAACATACCGTATGTCTTTAAAGAATTTCTCATTGCTTCAACGGCTTGAATACCGGATTTTTGAAAATTATTAACTTAGTTTTTGATTTTTCTCGTTTTTGTTGTTCTTTTTCTATTCGGACGAAGAACTCATGGTTAATTGCAGTTCTTAAAAGCACCTTTGGATAAACAAAAGAACACATTTTTAACTTAATTGGGTAATTTAGATTTTTCATGACTCTGGAATCAAATGTAATGTTCTTAGAAAAATGCAAATTTTTTTTATATGTGCTATTTGCAGTTCTTTTTGGTCAATTTGTTTCGTGGTCTCATTATTTACAGGTCACATTTTAAATTGTTTTTGTTGAAAAGAACAATTGAACTTTTCTAATCTATTTGGTGCACTGCTTATTGTTCTAACAGATTCGATACTGGTTTTCGCAAAAAAACAATAATTTAAATTTTAATTTTTGTTTATTTATCGTTCGTTTTGTAGACTTATGACATATTCAGATCTCAGTGTCTTCTGAGGAATAAAAGAGTCTTTCTAAAGATTTGGGTTGATAGCTAGATTTTTAATATCCTGGAAATTAGCAATTTTCGAGAAAAAAAATGTTAATACTGGTTACCTAGTCTTATTTTTGTGTTCAAAAGACGAACAATTGATTACGTCTTAGTTTTTCCGGAATAGATTATGGTTTCATGGACTTCGACATGGTTATCCAATTTTTTTGAAGTTTTTGTGTTTCTCGTCTGTTAGTTTACAGATTTGAGTTGGATTGGGCGCTACATTCTTTACGACACGAAGATGATTATTAGTGGTGAAATTTCTGTGGATCTGCATTTCTGTGGACCTGCATTTCTGTGGAAGTTTTTTTTTAAATAAGAAGGGAAATGCGTTTAGGTTAAATTGCTGAGAAAAGCTGAAGGCGGAGCCATTTTCCGTTCATGTGCATCTTCAAAAAATGTGCATTGATTTTCTGGCATTTTCAAAACAGATTTTTATTCAACTCCAATTTTTAGGTAAAAATTGTTTGTCTCAATTAATTAAATGACGCGGTTGGGAAGTATTTTTGACCATCCGAATCAATTAATGAGTTCTTTGATTCAATTTTGAGCCAATTTTACTATTTTGTTTATATTATATAATATATTGTATCACAATAAGGGTCATGAAGAAACTTTTACAATTTTGTGGATTATTTTGATCAGAAATTTTTCAGGGTTCTTTTTTGTCCTTCACATCTGGTTCTTTTCCTGGGGCTCCTCTTTACAAAATCAATTGAATTGGGTTTTTTTGTCAATTTAGTCGTTTAAAGAAAGGAAATTAACCGTTTCTCAAAAAATTTTGCCATTAATTGCTTTGGCGTCGCACTTGTAAAGAAATTTTTATCAGATGCTTTATCAGTTCTTTTTGCCAGATATTTTCCCTTGTTAATTCTATTGTTGTTGATTCAACTTGATTTGAACAATTAAGTAGATGGTTCCTTATGTCAAAGTGGAACCTCCAAAACAGGAAGCGCAGCGGTTTTGCAGCGTGAAATTTGTTCACTCCATATTCAAACTAGAGTGGGAAAACGGTGTTTGAGCAAAAACGTTCGAACTCTCTAGTTGTTTTTTCAGTTTTATTGGTTTTTTTTTTCAATTTCTTCATCGGATGTTTTTTTTTGTAAATGGTTTTCTCAATCCATTCATAGCTCATTCAAAGTCTAATATTTGTTTGGCCAATGAAAATAAATTGAGCTGTAAGTCAGGACTTGTCTTACCACGTTTTTTGTTTCTTTTGCCTAATTAAGAGAATAGATCAATTTTTTGGCGCTTGACCTTACTTCATTGTTTAAAAGAAAAATACACATGTTAAAACATAACGGCTAATTTTAACACTAAATTGTTGGCAAATCGGCATTTTCGATGCGGTTTGATTTGTTTTCAAAGGCAGAATTAAGATTTAAATGCTCCTCATTGTTTATTATCGTTTATTTTTGCTGTTGATTGGGAAATTGGTTTGATGATTTCTTTCATCTTTTTTTATTGTTTAAGGTTACAACCGGAGAAGGTAATGTGTTCTATCTCTCATCGCTTCCAAGGAGCAGAGAGTTGTTAACCCAGATTGTTTGTAAATTTCTAACTGTTTTCAGATAGGTTCTGCTGGACATCTAAATGTTTGCTAAACTCTTGAAATTTCAAGATATTTGGAGTCAGCTAACTTTTAAGAAAGGCAACTTAGCTGGCAAGATCGGATCGTTTATGTAAGACCACGAGTATGGTTATATCTTTAAGAGGTGTTCAAGGAACTCTTGCATATCTATAGAAATTCTTAATGGTATTTGCGTTTCAAAATGTAACTATAACAAATCTGTTTTTGCTTTTATTCTTTTCTCTATCGAGTTTTTATCAGAGTCCAAATTATGCAACTCTTATGTGAATCTACAGTTTCTGAGTTAAAAATTTTTACAAATTTTGCGAATTGAGATTATTATTTTTTTCCCGATGCTTCCTGTTATTTCCCGAGTTTTCACTGTAGTACATTTCAAATGTCATCTTGAGTTTTTAGTGGACCCTGGTGTAACTGACCACTTCAGTTAATCTTTTGGAATGGGATTTAAATGCAACATGAATTAAGTCAAACCCCAATTTTCATAAACTTGAGATTAATTTTTGTTCAAAACTCGGTTTTATCCTATCCCCCAAGTCAATTTCGGGAATGTTGCCTGTGATTGTTTACATTGAAGTTGTTACAGTGTGAATTCATAACAAAAGCAAGCAGTTTAATTCATTCTAAAATTTGTAACTTGTTTAGAAACAGTTACTTGTTCTAGTATCAATGTGAAGTTTCAGCCATCCATAATTCGAAATACGCAGGCAAAGGATTACAGTTAACAATTTGAAACGGCTTGAAATCATTAGACCATGGAAGAGTTGAAACCGAAGGGTATTCATTCATTGCTGGGAATCAGGTTGTGGTATAATTACCAAAATTAAAATTTCTCAAAACTATCGCCTTAATCCTCTGCAGAATTTGTTCATTTTGAGACAAACAGCATGCACTTTGATCAAGGTCATACCCGCAAGCAACGCCACTGTTTTTACCCTTATATGCTTAATATAACATTTACTGAGGCGTATATAACTTGCAGTGCTATGGCAACCGACACCCTAGAGTAAATAAACAGTTCAAACTCTGCGTGGTTCGATTGTGAGGTCCTGAGTGTAAATTTGATTCAAATATTAATACGAAAACCGGAACCTAAATCATAAGGGACAGAATTGATGGGATCTTTCATCCATTGCTTAATTTCCGGTCTACGAAGACTGAGTTTGATTTGGAGGGGATAAGACTCGGGTTGTCCATTTTAAAAACCCTGGTAATCGTCCTATGACATATGCGGTCCCTTGTAGACTTAATATTTTAATTTAATGTGCTTAGTTGTCATATTGAATTCATATCTGATTTCTTGTAAATTAGAAAGAAATCAGCAAATCAGCTTCAAAAGGCCAACATTTCGATTCTGGAGGAGGTTCCAAAACCTGAAGTCCTTTAAGGTTGTTTCAAACCATAAAGATAGACTACAAAATCAAAGTGTTGTCAATTTATTCAGTTGGCTGTGGCCGATCGGCTCTTCCTGGAGAAAAGTTCGTGTAGTATGATTACGATATAAAGTTAAAAAAACAGTTTTTCGGTTTAATGGCAATGAGTCCTGCAGGGTGGTATGGTCACCAAATGTTTGGTATGCTTCCGATACTTTCGGCATAATTAAAACTTACTACAGAAGACTTAAAATTCTACTACACACGTTAAGTTATAAGTTTTTCTGATGAGTTCACATAATGCAAAGTAAAATCAAGACTACAAGGAGGCTCGATGATGTGCGTGCGCGCATAATGTTCCGACCCCACTCATTCACACTTTTTAATTGATTGTCTACCAAATAAAGAACAGATAAAATTTTCCAAATTTCACTAGCTGTTACAAACTCATACCACTAATTGAACTAGATAATGCCGCATAAGGGGTCCAATGAGACTCACCATTATCAAGACAACGAGAAAAAACAAACCACAGAAATACCAACAAGAAATTTCGATTACGCCCAAAACTAAACTCTTAGTAATAAAAACATCAGTTAAAACACAAAACTGAAAAAGAATAATGTCGGCTTCACAAGACGGTGGATGGTACCTGACATAAAATTGACAAAATTTCAAGTCGACGAAAAAGGGCAATGTTGACACATACTCCGATATTTTTGAATACAATTAACTTGAAGGACATTAAAAACAATTGGCAATCAACTGAATGCATTAGAGTACTTCAAAGTTATACCTCCATAGTAAAACAATACTTCCTGTTATTATTCAGAATCAATCATACGGCCACAAAAACAACAACATAAGCCAAATTTACAACAAAAATGCGCAATAAAAAGTACTGAAGTGATTGAAACGATAAGCTTTTTGCCAAGACTAATAAATGTTGTTAATTGCGCCGCTATTCAAAAAAAATTTGGACATATCAGGATTGGGTCAATATGACAGAACAGGAAAAAATTGGGGCAAATCTTAAAAAGTCTTTTAATGACTTGCCTCAAAGTTATGAAATCATTTGATAAACATAGTATCACTAGTATCAACGAGTAGATTCTGTTGTTTATTTAGCTGAAACAAAACGAAACTTGTCATTGGTGGCATGAAGCTGCCAATTGACTGAATTAAGATTAGAACGGGGTTAAAATGAAAGGTTCAGCATTCTTTCTATCAAAAAATTTGTTCAGAGTCAAAAAACTATTAGTCATCAACTGAACTCAAACGATAGGTTCATCTGTACCTATTTAAGAAGTCAATTGGACATTCATAAACATTTCATATACTTGTTTAAGTCATGGAACTACAAAGGAAGAAGAGATACAGCGGTAAAAATCAAAACTAGTAGGTTTACTAAAAAAACAGTGTCGAACCGTGAAAAAAAACATGTGCATTGGGTTTTGGTCTATCGTGAGTGAAATTTGTTTTTGACCAAATTTCATTAAATGTTTTAGCAAAATAATGGACATGGGAAGAAAACAAAACTTTTATGGAAAGATTTTGAAGAAAGACAGCGCTCAAATGCAATCAGAGAGACCTCCCCTGATTTGTTAAAAACCACGATTTTTTAAAAAGCACGCTTTCTATCGCCAGCTGCTCAATAGGACACAAAATTGGTCCAAATTTCAGAGTATTACGTTACAAAGAAAAATTACTTTAAAAGTGGATACGAGGTCAAATGTTGAAAAAAGTTTAAAGTCTTCATCAATCCCCGAAAAAATGAAACTGAAAAAAAACCTTATTAATTAAACATTATACATTCTACGCTTGAGAGTTTTCTAATGACACCACTCAAAACTCTCTATGAGTATCTTGATCGGCCATAATTAATTGAGAAAAATACAATTGAGCATGTAGTTCCTCCAGCCCACTAAGCCGGGGGGGGGGATGGAAAGATAATGAGCCAATTGTTCCAAAAAAATTGGAGTGTGAGCTTATCTTTTACTGCTTGGTTGTTATGCGAAAACACTTAAAATAACTTGAAAATCTATTCACTCAAGATCTTTGATATTCAATTCGATAGAGATATTAATTTGGAAGCAAATGTGCTATCAAAATTAAAATATTGTCATTACAAGTACATAGTCCGGAATTGACACCAGTTTATTAATAAAAAATTGCTGCTGAAGTGGTAGGATTGGCAACATAATGCGTCACTATACGCAATTGGTGATATTTTACCAAAAGTCTGACTGAAAAAAAAGTATATTATACTAGAACTTTCAAAAATGTTATCTTCTGATTTTTTTTAAAAAAAAATAACTGAGGAGTTCAAAACGCAGAGAGCTTAATTGTGAAAATTGTGAAATGCGGTAACTGTTTTCTATATACAGAAACAATAATCTGTGAACTCAAGCGACAATGGCGAGAAATGTTTACTATTACAATGAGGATCAATCCTGTGTTTTATTTTCTAAGCTTTGAGAAAATTTTGACAATACGCTTTTTTGTGTCTTTTTTTAACGTAAATTGTCTTTTTTAAACGTGGTAAGATATCTATAAATTGTTTAAATTAAATTTTTCTACCAACTTTGGTGTATTTCGTTCAATAATCAAATTTAAAGCGCAGAAAACAGTCAATGTTTTACCTGGGTTTTCCACTAAGTACTGTTGTAATTTTTTGAGGACAAAAAGCAAACAAAATAACATTTCAGTACCGTCGATTCTATAAATATGAAAAATTTACGTTAATACAAAATGCATTAAAATAGGCCCTGTCGGATGTAAAGCAGATATTTTAACAAACTTTTTTTAACGAATGTTTATGTCAAAACACACTTATCACAATCTGCAATATCTCTGAATCCAATAGCTAAGCGTTCAGCCCATCAATTCTCTAACGTCTGATCAACAATTATTAGAAGGCCGGTAGTGGAACAAACTAAGATTTTACATTATTTTGAACCTTCAACTGTATATAGAAGCAGAAGTTGTTATAATTTTTTCTAGCACGCTGAATCAACTGAATTTAACTGAATTTTTATAGCACGCTGAATGGACTGGATTTCGTCGGTTGAAATTTACAGAATAGACAAAACTAGCATTTTTCAAAGAAAAAAAAACGACCAAAACTTAAAATTTTAATCACTTAATTCAAAGCAAAAATTACCGAATTTTTTAATCACTATATTTTCAATTGATTATATTTTTGGAATTAAAGACGCCGAGATTTTGGCTGAAACTTGTGAAACTCAATAAAAGTTTTCTTTAAACTGAAGCAATCTTCTGCAAAATTATAAAATGATGGCAAAAAACTGTTGAATATAACAATCTAGATCAATTCTGTGTTTTTGAGTCAAATTTGAGATGTCAGGCCATATTTTTTGTATAGGATTTTATCAGACAGTAAACAATTGCAAATTCTGTTTACCTGACTTGCTGTCCTGTATTACTTGCTAAAACGTCTACAATTATTTTTTGTGTTTTTTCTACTCTAGTACTCTAGCATTATGCTTTCGTAAAGAAAGCTAAACATCGAAAATGCAATTCTTGTACAATGTGTGTAATTGACGGAAAAAAAGACAAATACTCACAAAGCAAGCCAGACACAAGATTCCCAGTTTCCAGCGATCAGCACCACTTAATTGAGGATCGCATGATGTTTGTTCAAACGATCAACAATGTATGCAGGGAATTGTATTGAATAACTTCAAGATCAAGGTAAAAATATTCCATGTCAAGCTCAGAATAGTGGTGACTAAGGAAAGATGTAAATGTTGCATCTGGAACTTCTGCTAAGTATTGGTGTCACTCTTTTGGAAAATAGGGCCTAATAATTTCAGTTCATAAAAAAATCAAATTAACTGATTTAGCAATTTTGACGAAAAGATAGCCTCTATAGAGGCAATTAAGATGTGAAACTGTTATTGATCATTTTTTCATTTTTCTTAAAAAATTGCATCAAATAGAATCTTTTAGACCACTTAGTCCATTTTTACTGGTAGCGCACTGACACGATCTTCGTTTGCTCAGAAGAAAGCTCTTTTTGTACTTCCGGTTCCTATGAAAGTGCTGTGCAACTAACTATTTGGCGGCCTTTCCTTATTGCAATTTTTGGAACAAAGGCGTTTTTACTGGCGGTAGCAGGAACAATTTTGGTCTCATCCTTCATTTTTGCAATGAAAATGATTCGGATTTTATTTTGGCTTTATTCTTTTTCAAAACGTTTTTTTTTTAATTATTTTTCTCCCAATTACAGACAAGTCTGTTTTCATTTTCAGGATATAGCAATGAGAGGTCCCAATAATTATCAATATCAAGCAAGACCCACCGACGAAAATTTGTGTATATCGGAATAAAGCACATTTTTTAATCTTAGGCATTTTTTCATGTTTTCCTGAGTTTTGCCGGCTTTTATAGTTCTTTTTGTAGTATTAGGACTGAGCCTAAACAATCAAGACTCTTTTTTGTTATCTAAGGTTTTCAGTTAATCAGTGAAACCATCTAAGGCTTTTGTATAGGTATTGTTTTTCTGCTAATATAATTCAGTAATTATCCAAATTTCAGCTTTTTTGTTTCGTATACTGACCTTTTGTTTGTCGAGTCAACTGTTTCGGAAAAATTCGAAACGAATACTTGTCCTAATGGAGAAGCAGCAATAGCATTCATCTAATTTTGGATTTTTCGTTTCAAAAATTGGGATCGGGGCACTGTCTTTATTTGGAAAATGATTTTGTCTTTTCCTTTTTTCATTTTTTAATTTATTTTTTATTTTTTTTTTACTTTTCTTTTTTTTAAGGCTAATAGTTGCTACAAAGTTGCCAACTTTCGTTTTCCTTCTGTCACACTCGAGCGTAGTCTCAGCGAAGAACGAGGTCTAACCCTGTTTCAAGTGAATCATAAAATCATCTTCAATGCTGTCTGATAATTTATAAAATATTTGCGACAACGAATTTCCAATGAATTTTCTCCTAATTTTGGGAAATTTCAAATTCTTCATTACTTTTTTTTCTGTCTTCTCCGATTTTTACATTGACATTAGGTCAAAGACTAAATTAATTGCATTGGAAGATGGTTTTAATGATTATACTTAATGTTTATTTTGAATAGATAATGATTTGAAAGGCTTCGATACCGTCTTCTCACAAAAATTAATTGACAAAACTCAAAGATTTTTCATGGCGTTGAAGCCATTCAATAGATTCAGTTGATGACTTGATCTTTTTTAATTTGAAATTAATAGTTTTTAAAAAGCTTTAACGTATTTTGTTATTTTGTAACTTCGCCCTCTTTGTTTTTCTAGTTGTCTACACGTCAATATTTTTAATAATCACCGGTCGCAGATTTTCTCTGCTCGAACGCAATTTACTTTGTTTTGTTTAGCTTTAAGTTTATGCTATATATTTGGTAGACAGTTAACACAAAAATGTGGTTGCGCGGGGTCAGAACATTATGTGCAGACGCACATCACCGAGGCTCCTTGTTTGAACGTTTAATTTTGTTAACGAGTCCTTTAGATGTTATAAAACACACATCAGAACTTGTAAGATTCCTATAAAAAGTTATTATCTAATCTAACTGCTTGAAAAGCACCTTTACCTGGGAAGACTCTATGAGACAAAAGTTTATGCAGGAAAATTAAATTGGCGGTGGGAATTAAGATAAGAAGTTCACATTTTTTGCAAAATTTATAGACTCTTTTGTTGAAGTGTCGACCTCAAGGCAATCCTGCAGGTGATAGAACTTTGGAAAATTTAAAATTATGTTATATAACCTATATCCAATATAATATATTTTATTATGTACGATCTGCAAGAGTATATAAATAGACGCAAACGTTGTTATGAACTCTTTCAAGTCGACGAACGTGTCGACCGTGCACAATCATCCTAAGAGTTGATAATAAAAGAAATGTTCCGTTTTTGGTACGGAAACTCAACTGCGCGAGAAAAACCCACAAGCATTTTTCAACGCAAAAATTATAAATACTATTTAGGAATGATTTTTAACAGTGATCAGAGTTTCCGGTTACCAGACTAACCCAGATCAGTTAATGAGAATGCGAGAATGAAGTAGTCACTGGGGTGTTTGGGTTTCTTGCGGAAGAAACAGTGGACAAGGAGGAAGTTGCCCAGGGTGCCGATCATACCCAGGACCATTTGTACCTTCTGTTTTACTTCGAACTCCTCGCCCCCTCCCACAGCATTGTCATCCAGGGACGACTGTGTAAAGTTGGAATTGTTGAAAGGACTGTTGGAAAAATTAGAGTTTAAGGAATTGTTGTAATAATCAGGAGACAAAGGAAGCAAAGACGGAGGTGGGATGGTCATTTTTTTGGATGGAAAAACTTGAATTGGAAAATTTTGATTTAATAATTCTAACTTATGATGCAAAGGGAATATAAAAATAGAGCAACCAACTTAGATTTGCTGATTACAAGTTGTAAAATCGAAAATTGTAAAAGCTAATTATAAAATAAACTTGAAGTTCTTCCCATTGAAAAAAGTCTGAAATACAGTCGAAAACGATCGTTTGTATCGTTTGGTAATGTTCAAAGTTAGGCGAAAACTCAAATTAGTGGAAACTCAAAAAACAGCTCCTTGAAGTTTTACTTTTAAAACTTGCTTAAAAATACTCAGCTACTAAAAAAGAGCAATCAACCAATACAAAACTACGCGGCTTAAATAGACTGAACAAATAATATTTCAGCTGCTGATGGCGAGAGAAAGAAAATTATATCAACAATAACGTCACCCCAAAAACATAATTGGCATGTTCAAAAACTTCAGGTCAAATTAAACAGCCAATTCAATTTGATTAAATGGTTTGATAAAATTGCGAAAACAAAGATTAGTACCAAACGTTATCTGGTAAATTAAGCGGAGTATCGTCTCGAATCTAATGCACTAAAACAGATTAAGCAACCAATTTATGACGCAAAAATGAAACTTGGTTTGAACTCACGCGATCTTTAACCCCAGTAATGTTTTGTCTAAATTGACAACATTCAAAGTCATCCAGTAAAAGTAAAAACCCAAGCACAATTTTGCCCAAAATGCTTTGGCCAATATGATTTGATGGAAAATTTATTTAAGAAAAGAATGAGAAATCTATAGGGTGTTAGAGCAACCCGAACACAGTAAATATATACGGTCTGCTTTGAAGGAAAACATCCCAAATCCTTAATAAATTTCATTGGTCAAAATACAGGAAAAGATACTAAATATATTTTAAGCAAAAATGTAACGACTAGTTGTAAAACGAACGCTTTGGTAAAATTTTGTGACTAGAACAATTTCAATATTTGAAATGTCGTCATTTCTGATTTAAACTTAAAAGTATGGTCATCTCAAATAGCAAAAATAATGAGGAAAATAATGAGTTTTTGTGATGTCACATCATGTTGAGTATGAACTTGTAATTTGGAAGGATTTGTTTTAAAACAAACTCCAGAATCAAATTATAGATTAAATTATCCCCATACCTCCACCTCATTATCACATAAATTAAAAATAACTACCAAGTTGGAAAAGTTTAAGTTGGGGGTGGGGCTTTTACCCACTTTCAATTAGTTTGTGTCGCAATTTGTATTCAAACCATGTCACTAAAATAAGATCGAAACTACCAATGCTCTCAGAAAATGACACCAGTTGCGATTATGTTACCTATAGAATTATACAATAGATCCACAGGAAACCATTTTTATTCTATTCAGTTTCAGAACAAGTTGGTTTTCATTTTGAGACTTTGAACTTTTGTCTTCGGGACCGCTTCTCTCAAACTTTTCCGCAGTTTCAAAAGATTATGTTTAAAGATTCACCATCCTTGTTTCATCGGTTTTTTATTTTAAGAAGGGCTATAGCGTTTGCTTTACTCAACTGTTCCGTTAGGAATTGGATTCTAAGCAAAACATGGAAAAAACTACTGTTTAAAAAATTTGCAGCAACAAGATGACTAAAAGATTGAGTTTAGCTTAGCCAATGCTAAGAATTTATACTATCAAAAAATGTCGAGCAAAACCAGTTTTGTACTTGCGCTTTGAATACTGAGACAAGCATGTGAAGTCAAGCCGAATGTTATACAAGATTAAATTAATCTTTCACAAATAGAACATTGTTAACCGTTACAATCAACACAGTGCATATTGTTTATTTTTGTTCCGACCCTACTTAGTGGGGGGGGGGACTATGCATGCAAATGGGTTTTTGTTCAGTCAATTTTCGCCGATCAATATATTCATCGTAGAGAGTTGTGTGGTATCATAAGAAAGCCCTTCAAGCGTAGAATTGGGAATTCAAAAGATTTTTCTCAATTTCACGTTTTCGAGGAGTTATTGAGGTTCAAAAATTTTGCAAACAGATGATGTTTGACGTAATTTTGTTCATTTAGCATCTTTTTTGATCAATTTTTGTATAGATTTTGTATCATTTTGCATCAAATTGTTTTTTCAAAATTATTTTATTGGTGAAATATGGAACATTTACGTGTTCTTGACGGAATATCAGTGATAAAAAAGTTTTTTTTTTGTTTTCAATCAAAAGTATTCGAATTGCATTTAAAAATGTTATCGCAATTTTCAGAATGTTATGTCAATTACAGAAAGTCAATTTTCAGATCAAGTTTCCAATATCGAAAAATCTCATTTACGTAATCTTTCACAAAAAAAAAACATTGTTAATTGTTACAATCGAGACAGTGCATGTTTTACAATTTCTAATGTATTCCCATGCACAAGCAAATCAGAATACTAATCAATTCTTCAAAGCACGGAGTGCTTGCGAGCCCCACCGGACTACTGCCCATGGCAATTGAACTTTGCTGCAGTGAACAAACCTTAAAGGAAAAGAAGCCAAGACTTCTTTAAAACCTTTTCGAGCGTTTCTGTGACATAATTTTTGATGGTATTAAAGAGTGTGAGAACTATCAAATGGAGTAAATTGAAAATATTAGAAGAAAACAAGTTTATCGCTTCCATCAAATGCGCGTCCGTTTGTATTAGCAGCCAAAAAATCCGTAAATTCATTACCGAGCCGTCTATCGTTTGTTTGGTTTTAGAAGTTTGTCTGCAACTCCTCACTCATTCCTTAAATTCCTTATTTTCTCTTATAGTTTCCAAGGTTGTTTGCCAGACGTGACACCTCAATCCCCCGCGGCCCTTCTGTTGTCACTTTTTAAAAAAATTGAATAGAAAACTGGTTTTTCAATCAGCGATCAACTCTGTGATTCTTATTTAGTTTACCGTTTGAACAAAAATAACATCGAAAAAGGCCTCGATCTTGAATTGCCGATCGCCAACTGACTCTTTGCACGCTCTGATCAAGACAAAAAATTTTGTGTTGATCAGAAGGTGCGAATAATCACTTGGCGCTAGGCCAATTTAAAACCAAAATCAGTTTTTTTTGTTTAGACAATAAAAAAATTAGGAATGACAAAAATTAAGATTTTGAATGTTTGCAGCTTTTTTTCTGTTCCATTTTTCATGTTAATTAAACATCTAATTTAGGAGCACGTAGTTAAGGTAGGAAACTTTCACCAACTTTTTGACGTAGATATGGCATAGAAAATAAACTTGAGCTTAATTTCATTCTCTCTGAATCTCATATCTAAATCCGTTGGCTAAATTCAATTTCGTCTATTGCTCCGCGTTTTAACCTAAAGTTAACTAACGAGGATTCGATCCGCGTATTCCAAATTCAAAGTTTGATTGAATTTGCCAAAATAAAGCTATAGGCAATCGCGACGCCAATTCATCTTTGGAAAGTGACATTTGTAGTACGAAGTTGTTCAAGCAATTTGGCATAAGCATAACATGGTGCAGTCTGCATTTGAATTGCGTAAGACTCCTTTTCTCATCGATGCTTTTTGGGAGAAACCCAGTGCAGTACCACCTCTAAATAGGGCAAAATGGATAATCCAGTGGAAATTAGCTTTCTTCGCGAAAAAGAACGTATTTTTAAGCGAAATGCTCCAAACCCACCAGAATTAGTACCACAACCAGAAGAGCCGACATACGAGGAACGATTGCAGGGCCACACCCAGCAATCTGAGCACGATAGCAGACTTGAAATGCACAATTGAAGTTAGCATGGCAGAATAGATGCAAGAAAATGGACGAAATCGGAATATTATGTGGTGAGAAACTGTAGAACCTTCAATTGTGGCATATTCAACAGCTCCGCGTTAGAATCTAATGTGGGTTAACAAGCTTTCGCTCTCCGAAATCGAAATTCAGAACTTTACTGAATTTGCAATTTCTACTACAACTTTTGAAAGTGACATTCGTAGTACGAAGTGAGTGAAACAGTTTGTCATTAGCATAACAAATTTACTAGTTGAGAACCGAGATAGTGCTTTGCTTTCATATCACAAGGAAATTTTTTTATCTCGCAAGAAAACGCCACAGATGGTATCTAAACGCCCATTAATTTCAACGATTTAGAAATCAATAAAAACCTGAAAAATTTAATACCTCAAGCGTCCCGCAATCACCGGGGTAAAACATCAAACAGATAACGTTATTGTTTTGTGTTCAAGGTTGCCTCTCAGAAGATTTACGATATGAAAGATTGAGTGGATTCATAAGAGAAGACCAGTTACATTTTGCACAACGCAGAATAAACTTTTTAAATCTGCACAATTTTTAACTTTTGTGACTTTCAAAAAAACATATAATGTCGATGTGGAAAAACTCATGAGCACACATAAATTCTGGTAGTTAAATATTTTGCATAAACTTAAATATGGTAGACTTGATTGGTGAGTTCCGGAAAAACCGTTCTTAGTTACAATCGGATGGTGTCAATCCATCCGAAAATAACGTTATGACTACTATCTCCGATCTATTAAATTTCGATCTTGATGATATTGGTTTCACCCTAACATTAAAACCAATACTAGTCAGACAAAAATGAGAAAGCCTCGCAGTATTGAAGTATAATTTTTATAAACGATGTTATCTCTAGTTAATCATCTTTCGGTTGAGGTGTCCCTTCCTGAGCAGCATTTTGTGCTCATTTGCTACTCCAAATGTTAAACTGTTACCCCTTCCTTACTTCATGGGAAGACTAAGACCAAATCAGTCTATATTCAACGATGTTCCAAAAAGGTAGTGACTTTATTTATTTAGGATATCTTAGTCAGTAACCTTTAATTTTTCAGCCAAGCTAAAAAATAAGTGTTAAGGATTGTTCGGTGGAAACAATGCATTGACGAAATTGGCGATGAGTTCACAACAACAATCCTAAAAAGCCAATTTCTCTGAATTGTTTTGTCTCAGCTCATGACAAGTATGATAAAGAAAATTAACTGTGGTATGAAAGAAGTCTTTTTTCGTTCCGAATATAGTTTTTCAAAGGACTTCTGAATGAAGAAACCTTTGGTCTTGAAATCTCATTGGTCTTGAAATAAAGATCGACAAATTGTCAATCATTTTTCTCAAATAATGAATGAGATGTGGAAAACTGCTCTCAGCTCATCAACTGTGTCACCAAACGCAAGTTTGTTTGTTTTAACAAACGGTAGAAACGAAAATGCTTTCAAAAACCAAAGTTCTACTGCTTTTGTGGATCTTAGTTCCGCTATATCAAAGGAATTTTAACATAGGTGACAAGGTGTACAGACAAAATTCCTCAATATTTTAAGAAGACCAAGATTTTGAAAATGCTACCGGGGTTGGGCTCCCAGCGCATCCCATCAACGGTTCATAGAAATTTCATAAAAACTCCATCCATGGTTCATCGGTGGTTAGTTACCACTTCTTCTTGGATCATAGAAAACTCATCGATAGGAAAGCTCTGATTTTCACTGGATCATAAAAACTCCATCGATGGGAAATGACTGAAACAAAGAAAAACCGTAGAACTTGATCTTGAGTCTCAAATCAAAGCAGGAAAATTCAAGATATGACTTTACACATACATAGCGCATCCACAAATAGCAAAAACATAACAATACATTGAATGAAATAAAGCATCATTGAAACCTGCCTTTTTTCTCAGTTTTTCTTTTCTTCTTCTGAAATGGAATCTTATGGCATTTGTTGCTACTAGTAGGTGTCAAGAATTAATGTTTTGATTAGCTCTAACTTGAAGATGCTTGCATCCGGTATAGATATTTATCACGGTGCAGGAATTTAGGATCTATTCTGTTGTCGCCCCCCATTACAGAGTCGTTCCTATCCGTAGGTACCCCCACGAAATATTGTGCCACTATATTATAGCCATTGAGGTCTTATGTATATTCACGATAGGGGGGTGACAAAGTTTGAGGAAGGAACAATATCCTTTCCTTCAATGTAGAACTTGAATTTTTAGTATTTCTGGAGATCTGGGTCTACCCCCCCCCCCCCGGCAACACTGGAAATTTTGTAGTGACAGTTAACACCATTTTTTTTAGAAAAACTTGTGAGATTTTCGAAATTTTCATTTTCATGTATGTTCAACGATCAATCGATAGAAATAATGATTTTCTATTATCCTTCGATGGAAAGTTAGGTTTTATGGAATTATGGAATAATTTAATAGCCTACTGTTAAATGTGACAACAAAGAACCAATAAAATTGTTCTTCTCTGAAAGTATGTGTTCATCTTATCTGAATTATTTTGGTTTTATTTGTTCTATTAATCGTTTCGATTCAATTATTTCCGTGGATTTGCGTTCCTGCTGATTAACAACCTTTTTTCGTTTTCCTGGCTTTTGTATGGTAGAATAGGTCAGATAAAACACAAAAACAGAAGAAACGGTTTCGAAAAGTCTCATAATACTCGAAAATTTACAATACAAGCTAAGAAATGAACTCGAACCAATTTTTGTCCAGTTTTGCGAGTATAGATATTAGTTTTCGGGATCAGCATCTCTAAGGGCAAAATCAAAGTTTTTCCGGAAATTGAAAGCTTGATTTTTGAAGCTTAGTCCCTAAGTTATGCCCTTTAACCAGCGTTTCAATTGAACTCAAATATGTAAAATGCTCAAAGTTAAATTTTGTTCAAAAACAAGTTTCAGACTCACCATTTTGCAAATTGTTACCGTATCACCACAAGCTTATGAATAACTAGATTGTTCACCATGTTCTTAACTAACTTTTTCATTAAATTTTTTCCAGTCTCTTGGGTTCTGATGCAGTTATGGCCAGGCTGTTGTTTTTTATTCTTAATACGGCATCTTCCTGGAGGTTCCTTTAAACATCTAATCACACGGTAAAAAGTGAGAGAGCCACATTTTCGATGATTTCTACCACTCAGCAAATGATTTTTTGTGCTTGAACATGCATCAATCACTTCGCTAGAGAAAAACGATCACTAAGCCACTTTTCAAATTTTAATCGAGAACGTAACTTTTTAGCAGCCATTGAATTTAGTCTCCAAAATGACAAGTATCCTCGGCTGTCTTGCATTTTCAATGATACAGCTTATTGTTTTTGTCATTTCGTCGCTTGAAAAAACTAAGGTTGTCCATGATATGATGAAGAAAACTCTTCTTCCGGATTATTTGATGTTTCTGCTTTCTTTTCGTTTTTGTTTACTATTGCGTATGTGGGTTCATTGTCCTGAAAGTCAATTGACCTTGTTACCGTTAAAAAACTTAGTCTTGGCGTCAATAGTCATTTCTATTTGTTGGTTGAACTAGGTAGACGTGGAATTCAAAATTTTCCGATGTTTTTTCCTCGCTGTTGGGTTAAATTAGGTATTCAATGTTAAAGTGGCTTATTTCTGTTTGAAAAATTGTATCATCTTGATTTCCTTTTCTTAAGCAAATGTTCCGCCCAGTTTATTGTTTGTTTATGCGTTTGTGTGCGTTCGCACATGATATTCCGTCCCATCTACATTTCTACTTATAGTGGTCAATCAAGTGAAGAAATAACCAAAAATAGATGTTTGAGCTTAAAAAAATGTTACACACCGAAACTACTAATTGAATTACATAATGCCAAGCCTCATAACAGCGCTCACGAGATTTGCCATTAAAAAGACTATGATAAAAAACAAACAGCAAAAAAAGACAACAACAAAATTTTCACGGCAATAGCTCAATATCTAAGTTTAAAAACACCTAGTAAGAACGTCAAAATGCAGTCAGATAAAATCTTAACTAGACAAATTCAATTTTTTCAACTGCACAGCGGATGGGATTTTTCCCTAATGGGACCAGGTAACAAGTCGATAAAAAGAAGAAACCAAATACTATCAAGCGTCCTGAAAATCATTAACTTTTAACCAAATAAATCTTAAAAAAATTTCGAATTTTTTTTTGGGAAACGAATAGAAACTGTATTTGGATAGACTAAGCCATAGAAACCGAGTAAAGATGCAGAAAGACTCAACAACTTACCAATTCAGCTAAAATTATACTGAAAGATTAAGTAGATAAACTTGGGCCTCCTTTGAAATTCTTTGAAATCTGTTATTACGCGAAAGTGCTAAGAGAAGAGAAAAAGAAACAAAAAAAAATTAACACTCGCAAAATTTTTATGAAAACGCATTTTGTCCAACAAACAAAACATCAGTTACGATGTAAAAGTAACAAAAACAATAATCTTCAAATTACAAGGAATCGGATGAGATCTCTCAATGATGTGAATAAAACGCCAATTGACCAAGAACAACAAACACCGAAAAGTTTTCGAAAACACATAGTATCATAAACTTTAAGACCATTCGCATTAAAATGACTGCATTGAGTACAATTTTTCTTGCAATCATCAGTTAGAAGCTTATGAAACCTCTCAGCATTTCATCAATACATAAAAATCAAAGAAAACAAGCAAAAAGAGCAGATTCATTTAAAATGAGTGAGAAAAGTCTCGAAGCCATTAAAAATAATCTTTTTAGTAATAACTTTTTCGTTTTGAATTAATTTTGTAGCAGCACTGCGAGTCACGTTTTTTAAAACAATTTGACTTCAAAAATCTGCAAATATGAACAAATATATCACAGATAGAGACAGAACCCGAAAAAAATTTCATTAACGGAAACATGATATGAAAATTGACTAGACTCTAAGTGACTTTAAATGAAACAAAAAAATAAGAACAGTGTTCTAAAAAACTGCTCTCAATTAGAAATCAAATTTTTCTGATTGTAAATTTCTCTCTGATACCAGCTTGCCTTTTTATCGTTTTTCGTCGTTTAGGAACACAGAATTGATTCATTTTGTAGCGTGAAAATTTTTTTGAATTAATATTTGTATAGAAGAAATCTTATTTTAAACAAAAATTACTCTAAAAGTTGACAAAATCTCGCCAAGCATCCCGTGTTCCCGCAAAAATTTAAACCTCGATAACTCTTTGAAAAAAGATAAAATTAAAACAAAATCTTTTTAATTTCGAAATCTACGATGGACGATCTTTCTAATGATATCATTCATATTTCTCTTACGATGAATATATCGATAGGCCAAAATTGACGGAATAAAAAAAACCCACTTGAGTATATAGTCCCCCCACAAGATGGGTCGGACTAATGACCTCACTGGTATAGGTGTCTGTCCGTATATCAGTGATCCACACGAGTACCAAACAATATAGCTTAGCATTAACATTATTTTCACTTGATGTTGAAGAATTGTTTGATTTGTTTCGCTAGTTTTAATTCAGTTGGATCATATAGAGATTGGATCATACTAGTTTTGATGACATTGCAAATCCATGAATCTTCGAATACAATGCTTTCAAAAGCAATTCGCTCAAAAAAATTCAAATTGATCCCATATTCAGTATTTTAAATTTGAAATTATAGTAATGTTGAAGTAATTTAGACGCTTTTTTTCATAGTAATCAATTGATTGAAGCAAATTCTGCCGTTTCTCAAGGAAAATTTGAATGCTCTCTTTTCTTGTTGTTAAGATACAAATCCTTTAGAGAGAAAAAACGAGGAAATTTTAGGGTATTTTATTTTCAGATCTATATTTTAAGATACTGAACAAGTAAAGTTAAAGTAAGATGAGCTAAGTTAAGTAAAGTTAAATTTACCATAACAGTTGAGGTAAATTTTTGATTTCATTGCAGAGTTTCCTCAAATATATTTAGTGTGCGGACCGCAGTTTTCTTTTCACTAAAGTGCAAATATTAATCCGAAGGGTTGAGATTGATTAGAAAAAAAACAAAATCATGCCAAGTCAAGACAGATTTGAGACTACATAATATCAAATGCAATCTCTGAACATCATGAATATTATGTTCAAATGCCGTGAATTTAAATGAATATATATATATATATATATATATATATATATATATATATACATACATATATATATATATATATATATATATATATATGCGCACAATGCTTATACTTGTTTGCTAAGAAAAAGACTTAAAGGAGAATTGCATCAAAGTTTTATATTACTTTTTAAGCTTTTGCATTGCAACTAACACTGTATAGGGATAGTGTAAAGGTGTAAAACACTCTTTCGGATGCTCAATTCAATTCACACGCTATAATAAGCAACGTCTATATAAAGCGAATAGGCATTAGCAACACGTATAAGCATCAGTACGATCATAGCAACAAGTGAGAGTTTAGACGGCAAGGTTTTTTTTGATGCTCTTTTACTGGTTTTTTGTCTGATGTCATTGACGTCAGAATCAGTTCATAATCGATCAACAATCGTCTAGAGAACCTAAAAATATTAAGCCTAAAACCGCCTTATTCGATACATGTCATAGTATTATTTACTTAAAATTAGGTTATACGAACTTTTTCCGATCAGTATACGTAAATTGGAACGATTTCTATGCGTATTTAAATACTTGAATCTGATTGGCTAATATTCTCTCGCTTAGATTTATTTAGTTACTAACATCCTCCGGCCCAGAAGAAGATGCTGGGAGAATTGGTACTAATTTTACAAGCGGGCGAACGAGCGATCCGGAGGACGTGCTCAATACGGCGGAGCGTGCGACGCTGTCGGAACCGTAACGAAGTTCAGTGATCCGAGCAGTGGGGTAGTAACCCCTTGGGTTGGTCTCTTCAACTACCCAAACCAAATCACCGGTCTTAAGGTGATGCTCGGCAGGCGTCTGCCACTTGGAACGTCGGTTCAGCGCCGGTACGTATTCTTTGATCCAACGAGACCAAATAGCGTTAGCGTAAGACTGCGCGCGGGCGTAACGTTTACGGTGATCAAACTCATCTACGCCAATGATGGACGGGAGACTACGTGCTTGGTTACCGAGGAGAAAGTGATTAGGTGTTAATGCTCCTAGGTCGGACGGGTCGGCGCTTACGGGCGTTAGCGGACGTGAATTAAGTGCATGTTCGACCAGACAAAAAGTGGTACTTAAAACCTCATCTGTGAGGCGACGTGTTCCAAGGATTGTGTAAAGTACGCGCTTGAAACTACGTACCAGCCTCTCCCAGATGCCACCCTGGTGTGGCGCACTGGGCGGGTTGAACCTCCACTTGATGCCTTTGTGGGCAAGTTCCACAGCGATGTTGATGGTGTTCCACTTTTCGATGTTCTTGCGTAGTTCTTTTTCCGCGCCAACAAAGTTAGTGCCATTGTCTGACCAAATAATGGCTGGTGTACCCCGACGGGAGACGAACCGCTCCACTCCCATTACACACGAACTGGCGTCCATGGACGGAACGATTTCAACATGAACGGCACGAGTAGTTAAGCATGTGAAGAGGAAACCCCACCTCTTCTCGGTAGTCCTACGTACAGTAACGTAAAACGGGCCGAAGTAGTCGACCCCGGTGTTCGTGAAGGGAGGAGACTGGTATGCGAGTCTTTCTACTGGGAGGTCAGCCATAATGGGTTGAATAGTGGCAGCGCGGAACATTCTGCACGTGACGCAGTTGGATTTAATTGAACGCAGTGAGGATCGTAACTTAAGGATGGTATAACGTTCTTGCATTTTAGCCCTCAGGTAGTCAATACCTTGATGATGATGTTTAATGTGGGTGTGCCTGAGGAACAACTTTACAAATGCATGGCGTGCGTCAAGAACGATAGGATGTTTTACATCAAAGTCAACTTCGACCAACCGTTTGATGCGGCCGGCCGATCGGATTAGACGATTTGGCCCAATGAAGGGAGATAACGGAGCAATGCGGCTACTCCGTTTAACGGGTTTGTTTTCGAGGAGAATTTTTCTCTCTGCATTGAATGACTCCCCTTGCACAAGATACTGGAGATGACGGTCGGCTTCGTCAAGTTCCGTGGGGTCTATGATGCTACCATCGGCATTACGGTAACATTCGTGAGAAGGTAACAAGCGGAGTGCGTACGCTGTTATCCGTAGCAACTTCTGATAAGAACTGTACTTATCGAAGGGAATTAGTTGCGGGGGCGGTTCCTTAGTTGACTTGGTTACAGATACGGCCAATGATGTATTGGTTTCGTCAGTTTCCTTAGTTACTATACCAAGTTTGATGTTATTAACTACTTCAGTGCTTGGTTCGAACGGGAATTCCTTGGTTCTTAGGAAATCTGGACCTCTCACCCAGCTACTTGATTGCAAAATCTCAGCAGACATACCACGAGTGCCGGCATCTGCCGGATTATCGCTTGAGGCAACGTGGTTCCATTCGTCAACGCTAGTGTGTTCTAAGATTTCGCAAACACGGTTTGCAATAAATATTGGGTGCTTGGTTGCAGAGTTAAGCCATTGCAAGACAGTAGTGCTGTCGGTCCACATGAAAACCCTGTTGACTTTTACTGTGAGAGCTTGACATATATCTTGTTTCAATCGAGCGGCCAGTAGCGCTGCCTGTAATTCCAGCTTTGGAACAGTCATGACCTTCATAGGTGCTATGCGAGCTTTACCCAGGACAAACGCAAGCTCCGTTTGGGGCCCACTCGAAGTAGTTACTCGAGCTCGGAGAAATGCAACGGCACTGAAAACTTCTTGTGAACTATCGCCAAACATGTGTAGTTCCAGGTGTTCAAAGTTTCCGGAAAAGTAGCTCCTTGGTATAGTGATTGCTGCAAGCTTGGGTAGTTCTACACTCCATTCGAGGAACCTTTCAACAGTGTCTTTTGGTAATTCTTCATCCCAGTGCTGCCCGCTGACACGCCAGATGTCCTTTAGTAACAATCGGGCACCAACAGTAAATGGTGCCACTAGGCCGATGGGATCAAACACCTTAGACACTAGGCTCAATACCAAGCGTTGTGTTAAAGACTTAGTTACTGTACTTGAGGTACCCCGACTCACAACTAGAGTATCATTGTTGTGATCCCATTTCAACCCAAGCACGTGCGAAGATTCCTCCTTAGATGAGGCAATTACTTTTGGTTCGGTGGACTGAGGTGACCCATCAATTCGATCAGCCAGATTCGGTACATTGCTTACGAACTTAGTAAGCTTGAACCCACCTAGATGGAGAAGTTGCACCAACTCCTTCGATCTTTTGAGAGCCCTCTCAGGTGACTCCACCGAATCCAAGTAATCGTCCATGTAGAAGTTTTCTAGGACGGCTTTGGTTGCTTCCGGGTACTGATTAACATTGTCTCGGGCCGTGCGTTTCAGTGCATAGTTAGCGCATGTGGGCGAGTCTTTAGCCCCGAATATATGGCGCGTGTATTGATACACTACAACATTTGTTGTGGGGTCCTCCCGCCACAAAAAAACGCAGTGATGGCTGGTCCCAATCAGGGACACCCACTTGGAGGAACATACCGTCGATATCTGCGGACACGGCAAACTGATGCTGACGGAACCTAAGTAGTACGTGGATTAGGTTTTGGAGCAGGTCGGGGCCAGTGAGCAAAGATTTATTCAAAGAAGTACCGTGGACCTTTGCTGCACCATTTAATACCCTACGCACTTTTCCCGGTTTGTTCGGATTGATTACGGGATGGTGTGGTAGGTACCACTCTCTATCCGACCGCTGCTCTACCTTGTGAGCATCAGGGACTGTAATCAAGTAACCTTTTTCCAAGTCTTCACGGATGGTATTAGCATAAGTTTCTTTCAATGATGTATCTCTCGATAGCCGCTTTTCGAGAGACTTGAGCTGTACCAGTGACGAAAAGTAGTTATTCGGGAGCTGGGTGTTGTCATCAGCCCATAACATACCGACATCGTATCTTTGGCCGTTATGGAAGGTTGTTGTTTCAAGTATATCCTGCGCGCGAGCATCCGCTGCGGATCGTGGGTCAACTTGCTTGAACGCGCCGTACGATTCCATATCATACCAAGATTTAACCTGACAAGCTAATTCAAAATCTTGTTCAGTATTGGCTTTGAAACACACCTAGACTAAACTTGAACTTGACGGGAGTGGGCCACCTAAAACCCAACCTATGGGCAAGCGGACAGCAAACGGTGCGCACTTTTCGTCGGCTGAAAAATACTCCAACGGGCGGATGGCATGGTAGACATCCTGTCCAAGTATCATCTCAATTTCTCCATAGCTATATTTTACTGGATCTAGAACTGCCAAATGTGGGTACGTTTCTTGCATGGACTTGACGTCAATGATGTCGGAACCTACGTTTAATGTTTCCCTCACGTAGGGGCGCACAGTGAATGCTTCGAAGTCTTGGTCTTTATGAGGTGTCACAGTCAATTGAAACACCTTTGTGTCTATGAGTTCTTCCGTGTTTATACCCTTGACGGTCAGTTTTAATGCGGTACCCTGCAAACCGAGTCTAGCTGCGAGACTATCGGACACCCAAGAGTTACTGCAAGCGGTATCGCATAAAACCAACGCCGTAGTACTAGTGCCAGAAGAATTAGTAAGTTTCAGTTTCGTGACCTGAAGGAGGATTTTAACATCCGTCACGGAAGACAAAGTGGTTGTTTTGCTTGGTTGCTGTTGACCCGTAGATGGCCTACTTGTACCTGCGTTCGACTTCGAAGTATCGATGTTGTTGTTTGTTGAGGGTTTAGCTGGAAAAACCCTTTCAGCTCCGTGAAGTAAGGTGTTATGGGAGCTGTTGCAACCATCTTTCCTACATTTACGGGACTTGGGCATTGCCTAAACATGTGTTTATCACGCAAACAAGAGAAACAGAGCTTTGCCTCAGCCACGACCTTGGCTCTCTGCGTGGGGGTCTTTTCCTTAAAGACACGGCATTCCCACAACCGGTGGCTGCCTTTGCATACAATGCAACTAGAGATTGATGTTGACGGAGATCTCTGTTGCGGCTTAGGGTTACTCTTCTGTTGCGTATTTGCAGCAAATGCCTTTGAAGCAACTTTTGATCTTGTTACTGAGTTGTTGGTGTCCTCAGTCCTTGCTTTAGTTGCGGTATTCTTCATTAAATCGTGCGCTTCGGCCTTCTCTTTTAACCAATCGTTGAAATCAAGAAGAGTAGGTTTCACCCAATGCTTTTTGACCGTGAAGAGTGACCATGACTCCTTCATATTGGGTGGTAGCTTCTGTACGACAGTGTTGAGAAGCGCAGCACTCTTTAAATCCGAATCATATGACAGCGATTTAAATACCCCGACACCACTTGAAATGCACCCCGAGTAGTTAATGATGTTATCGCTATTGTGCATCTTCAGTGGTAGAAAGCTGTTGAGTTTGTCCAAATGTGCACTTACAACCGCCTGTGGTTGGCCAAATTTACGTTTTAAGGTCCTCAGTGCGTCTTTGTACATTGCGCCGCAGTAGGCGAACTCAGCTATAGCTGTTTTAGCTTTACCTGTTACGAGGGTCTTAAGGTATGTCAATTTTACATCATCAGTTAAGGACTGAGAGTCAATTGCGCTTTTAAATTGACCATACCATTCGTGCCACTGTAGAGGATCCCCACTGTATTGTGACAACTTCCATTCGGGTAGTGGGTCATTCCTCTTGCTAGATAAGGCGTCAGTGAATGCCTTAATCAAGCTTGCATTTTCAGATGCTGGCGCTGGAGGCGTGGGATGCGGTGGGCCACCCCAACACAATGGTATCGGAGCAGTATGCCCGTATGTTGGATGTATAACCGGCGTGACGAAAGGTGGCGCGATGTTAGTAGTTGTACTAAAGGGGTTAACAGGGATGCTACAGTTAGCTGCGTAGTTGCCATTTGGATTATGTTGTGCACTCATTTGCAAGATGGGATAGCTGATGGTGGGGTTAGCTGTGCTTGGGGGTAGGTTAGATTGAACGTAGTTATAGACGGTAGCATTATTTTTCGCCTGGTTTACGTTTGGGAGAATATTCTGAGGGAAACGCCACAAATTTAAATCGGAGTTACGGTTAAGGGGAAGTTTGGGTGCGGTAGGGCATGGTAACAGGCGGGCTTGAGGTGAATGGACAATGTTTTGTTGTGGAATGTTGGGGACGGGTAAGTATGTTGCTGTGCTCGCTGGAGGGAGCGACGGAATCACGGGAGGCTGAGGAATAAATAGATGTTGAGATGGGAACACGGGAGGCGGGTTCACGAGTGGGTTTAGAGGTGGAGGGACCTTATGCGGGGAATGGGCAATAGGGACTTGTGTTTGGTGTGGAATGTTACTTTGAGTTAGATTCTGTTGTTGTTGAAAATGAGGCATTGACATATGTAATTGGCAAGGCACACTGGAGCTTTTCGGACCCAAGAACTGATTTACTTGTGGGTTTGTTGAAAAATCAGGTACAAAAATGGAGTTCGTTGGTGCCATAACGGGTGTCGGTGGCCGGGGAGGTTGCATAGGTGGTTGAGGTGGTGGGAGTGCGACATTTTGTACGTCGACTGGTACTTGGTTCACTTCACCACTGCCTGAGGGACTATGTGCCCTTTGATCAATGAGTGATTGCTGCAGTTGAGCCTGGAGATATTCCCGATACCAAGCTTCCTGCTGGGCAACAGAAATTGCAACTCCTGGCCGTGTGTACTGAGAAAGCATTTCAAGAGGATGTAAGTTATTGGCAACATTACTTGGGTTTTCTGGAGGATTACTAGGGGAAGTATCTTTAACAGGAGGGTCGGCGGTTGCTGAACCAGGACGAGAAAAGTTTAACTCACTTGAATTACCTGCTGGAAACGAATTTACCCAATCCTGAACAAGTCCCTGACTTCTATCTGATCCCCTATCTTTAAACAAATTCAGTTCACTTGAGTGGTGACTAAACAATGAATGATTATCCATTAAATCAGCCTCATCTATTTTAGCTGCTGCAACACGCTGGCGGTGGTCTTCCTCCAATTCTTGAAGTGCCATCTGTTCCATTTGTATTTCAAGCTCATTTTTTTTATGGTAATTTCGTGTTTTTGTTTAGCGAGGCGCATGGCAGCTTGTTCTTGTTTCTCGGCCTCTTCGCGTTTTAGTTTTGCCATGAGAAAATCATGTTTACGCTGGCTAGACATTGATGATGTTGTTTGGCGTGAATTTCTCTTAGATTGGCCTTGAGGATTAACGCCCTCACATACGGTGTCTCGGTCAGCAACTGAGTCAATATAGCTTCTAGCCGCAAGCAAGAATTTATCATTGTTCTTGGTTTTATCATCCAACCATTGCTCAAGGACAGGGTAAATTGAATCTGGGTTCTCCGCTTTACTGGCTAAGTCAAATAGTTCTTCATTCTTCTGCACCAGTTTACTGAAGAGATCCCTCAACTTAGAAACCAAGCGTTCAACTTTAACCTTCCTGTCTTGACGATCTATGGCATCTGTGATGTCCTTATGGATGTTACATAACTCAGATTCTAGATTAGATCTTGCATTAAAGAGCTTCTTCAATTTTTCTTGCTGTTCGGCCATGATATTGAAATGGCTAATTTATCAATGTAGAGTAACTTTTAACCAAAGACGTGGAATGAGGGTTATACCGAACCCAAGCGACGACGACTTGATAATCAAGACGTCGAAGAGCAGAAAAGAAGTTACCGAGTATTGAATTACTCGGCGAAAGTGAGTAAGAATTTATAGAGTGCGTCTAACGTGCTTGAAAGCAACGTGAGTCTAAACAGGAACACAGGCAACCGGGGAAAGAGGACTGGGTGGACGAAGCACAACGAAACGGGAAACGACGCGGACGGGGCGGGAAGGACGGGCGAACGGCGCGCAACGCAACAGGGAACGGTACGGAACTGGCGAAAACGCGGGTAGTAAACGGGCGACGCAACGGACGGGACGGAAACGCTGAACGAGTGACGCACGAAGAAACGAGACGGGCAGAACGGAGGCGTTGAGCGAGTAGCGCGCAACGAAACGGAAAGGCGGGTCGGAACGGGCGGGAGACGATTACGCAGCGAGCGGGGAGGTCGAGAACCACTATGCTAGCAGATCACAGCAAAAAACTCAACCAAACAAACTAGCCATGACTCCAGAACAAACTTAAGTCACACCCTAGGGAGAAGGAGAGATGCTACTGCAAGAGACAAACTAGCACAAGTCAATATGAGGCTTAACATATGAAAATAACAAACTAAATTACGGCAAATAGTAGTATACTAAAAGGATGAAAAGACAAAGAAATTTACTAGCCGTAACTCTAGAATAAACTTAAGTCACACCCTAGCAATATTCAAACCTAAACAACCGATCAGCATACCAACAATATAAAACAAACTACAGCAAAAGTTAAGTAATACGCAGTGCTTTTGTAGTCTATGAAAGCTGGAAAAGTTAAGAAACAATCTAGCTGTAACTCCAGAATAAACTTAAGTCAAACCCCAGAAGGCAAAAACCAAACCAACTAACAAACATACAGTTACACTCAAACATAGAGCAGCAAAAATTAATATACTACAGCAGGAAGGCTAGTAAATTAGTAAAGTTGAAAAGTCAAAGGACAATCCAGCCGTAACTCGAGAATAAACTTAAGTCACACCCTAGAAAGCTATAAGACGTAAACAACAAACCAGCATACTAGCATACTCAACATACTACAGAAAAAACAACAACATACTTCATCACATATGACATACTACATCGAAAATCGGAAAAGTAGTGAAGAAAACGAAAAGCGAAGTTTTGGGAGAGCGACGTTATTAAAAAAACCGAAAATGGAGAATTGTAAAGTTGAAGAACGAAAAGAACGCGGACGAAAAACGGTATATAAACGAGCGACGAACAAAATTATGGGAATTCGATAATTTTTTGTAGGCCGGAGGTTGTGAAAATTTTCACAACTTTTTCTGTGTAATAAGTTTCACTCAATTAACGAACCTTCTTGCTGGAATTTTTTTTTTGAAAAAATTTGTCAAAATTTGATGCATTTGTCCAATTTTTTCAAATTTTGGTCAATTTTTTGCGAATTCTTGATTACGGAACGGTAAGCCAGTAAAATGGACGGTTTTAAGCTTGAATATACGGTTTATCAATATTCGGTATTGAAGTTTTCAGAATTGCATCAAAATTGACCAAAATTTTTCAAATTTGAACAATTTAGCATAATGTTTTCTCGGTTTTCTCTCTATCAGAGGTAATTTTTTGATATACAATCCAACTTAATCACTTTTTACAAATTTTCGACAATTCGACCAAAAATTTCCAAAATCGATGTTTTCTCGTCTAAAAAAAAATGTTTGCGGGGACCCCTTACCAATAATTTCTATAAAGAACAGATTAAATTTTTTTTTATTACCCATTCGATATCCAAAATAAGTGAAAAAATTTAGCTCACGGGTTGGGTTTCTTTGCCGTCTAAATCAAATATAAACATATCGATTTATGGTATTTTATTTGAAAGATTTAGAGGTTCTGTCTTACAGTTTGTTGGCTTAAATCTCCCTGTGTACGAGAAAAATAGTAGGTTGAGGGCCCTTTCGGCTGCTCAGGATCGGCTGTTGGGTCTCCCTTAACTTCCATTGGCTGATCATCTTTAGCATCTCCGTTCTGGACTATATCGTCTTTCGTTGCACCACTTTCACAGTTTTGCTCTTCTCCGACTTTTTCAGGACTTGAAGCATCTGCGGATTCACTTTGCTCGCCCAGCTTTTCCACAAAAACTGCTTCACTCGCTTTGAAAATTCCGTGTTTGTTCAGGTGTAGTTTCACTTTTATTTTGGACGGCCCGCCATCGGGCGCAGAATTTACGTCGTGAACAGTAAAGTTTCCAATATGTGGGATGCTGTACGGGATATTCTTAGGGTAAGTGTAAAGAGCTTCAATATTAAAAGGTTCTTTTGTAAAAGGGGAGCATTTTAGTAGCTGGGTACAGAGGGAGATAGGGGAAAACTTCGATGTGGTCCAATGTAAAGGTGAAGGCCCCACGTTGGGCGCCACTTGTAAAGGTGTAAAACACTCTTTCGGATGCTCAATTCAATTCACACGCTATAATAAGCAACGTCTATATAAAGCGAATAGGCATTAGCAACACGTATAAGCATCAGTACGATCATAGCAACAAGTGAGAGTTTAGACGGCAAGGTTTTTTTGATGCTCTTTTACTGGTTTTTTGTCTGATGTCATTGACGTCAGAATCAGTTCATAATCGATCAACAATCGTCTAGAGAACCTAAAAATATTAAGCCTAAAACCGCCTTATTCGATACATATCATAGTATTATTTACTTAAAATTAGGTTATACGAACTTTTTCCGATCAGTATACGTAAATTGGAACGATTTCTATGCGTATTTAAATACTTGAATCTGATTGGTTAATATTCTCTCGCTTAGATTTATTTAGTTACTAACAGATAGTGCCATTCTATTTGAGAGCTGAATATCTACATTCCCATTGAAAAACGCATTCATCCAAGAATTGACTCAGGATACAATCAATCATGATTATACAGGTCAATCTGTTAAGGGCGAACCCAAAGAAACTTCAAGAAATTTTTAATGAATTTTTATTTATCTAATCAAAATAATTTAAGAAAAAATCATTAATTTTATCAACGAATTTTGCTACCATTTTGTTAATTAATACGTCTGGCGTTTAGAGAGTTGCATCTGAATTTGTTTGTTGTACTAGCTAAATTATTATTATCATGTTCGTCCCGTGGCACTTCACTACAAATCAATTTCTGCTTGGAATGAAATTGTGTGGAATTGGAGATCCATAGTTCTAAAACACAGAAGTGTAGAGATACAGAACCGTTCCACCTATTCTCATCCCGATTCCATTAACCACTCATATTTTAACATTATATGGGTCTACAAAATAAATCCCTATGAAAAACAACACCAGTCTGATTATAATAGGAAGTAAGCAACTTCGAGAAAAAACGCCCAATGAATTCTCTTGGATATGAACCCTCTAGATTTAAACCCCATGTTATTAAAATTGAATATCGACAGTGATAAATTTCGACATCTGCTCAAGAAGCTCAGCGGAACCCGGTCTTCAGAGGCTGGTTCTCGAATTTTACGCCAGCCTGGCTGTTGAACTTCAGGCGACCTGGTTATTCACTCTGTACGAATTAGCTATTATTTGTCGAAATTATCAATCGTTTAAAGGACTGTATATTTATTGAATGAAGTTGAGAACGTCATTTGTGACAATCAATAATTAGTCTATTTCTTAGTCGCTAAGGTTTCAATCAATGATAGTATTGTGAATAACATGTTGAACAACAAAGACCAAATGCTCGCGAAGAATTAAATTACAGTCCATTTAAGAGCAAAATGTTCTTGGTACCATAGCTTCTAAAGTTAGTTAATACAATACTTTGACACTATTCAAACAAATTGGTTGAACAGATAAGTTTGCATGCATAATATTATCTTTACTCAATGCTGATTGGTTGATCGAGTAAGTGATTATAGTCAATTTTTGTTCTGAAATCGTCAAGTAACTCGATTTAATGCGGTAATTGTCTAAGGCAAAAATTATAATTTCGAAGCATTGGGTTGCTAATCTATATTGAAATTGAAACAATGTTCAGCTTTAAATCTTTGCTACATAATCAGGCTGGCCATAAATTTCCTCTTTGAAAATTGAGGTAGGAGGTGATCGCATACGTTTTACCATGGTTTGCAGCTTGCAAAGATTCTCAATTTGTTCTCGGAGGCCTATATCAGTTGGATTCTAGACACCCATTGCTTAATTAACTATGATGATTAATTAATGAAACCTGCAGAAATTTTGCTGCTCTGTCTGCATTATACATTTGTTGTTTTTTGTTTGCTGACCGTGTCTGCTGTTCGATAACTGATGAGTCTGCAGAATTATAAGTCTGGTATAAGTGTTGCCAATCTTGACACAATGCGTGCTTATTATATGTTTTCTTAGATGAGTCACACGTCATTTACTCATCAATAATGTCATTTCAAAATTTGGTCTTTATTGGAAATAAGCAGCGATGATCTTGGCTTCTTCGGATGCGTCTCTAAAAATGTGACGTCTGAGTTTTGTTCACTTTTTTAAAAATCGAACCTTTTCTAGGAACCGTTTTAGTTTCTCTCAATTGATTAAACGTAAGCTCTTTAAGATTGCTTGAGATCAACATTTACTGCTGTCAAAGGTTCTGGGCTTAGCGTTTCTTCTACCAGGGACATAGATGTACAGTTGTAAATAGAGTAAATGCTCTGCAAGACAGGTTGTCTAAGGGTGCAGTCTTGACATCATTGCAGCTTCGAACGAGTGTTCTCTTCGCTAAGTTCTCTTCTCTTCGCTAAGTAACTCAATTAAATATTTTTTTAAATTACAGTGTAACGGCTGCTCTCCTTGTGTTTCACAAAGAAAGTTTTACACCGCCCAGTTCGTTCTGAGTGGTTACAAAATCTGTCCGGATACTTCGTTTATGCAGTTCGCTTTTGTAACTGTATATCCGCTCTGCTGTACTTACCGTTGCATTAACTTTTTTAGTTCCGAACTATTCGCTGATCTTAGTTTTTTCAACTATCAATTTGAACTGGATTGCTACAGATCACACAATACGGGATCTCTTTATGTATACCAGTTCAATCCGATAGAAAAAACAAATCAAAGACAAAGATATATGTCTAAGACCTGTTTGTGCAAAAATATTTAAATTTAAACCTAAGTTGGCTTTTGCTGTTTGTACTCACAAGTTGAGAATACCAGAAGTTGGGGTTGTAACAGTTGAATTTCAGCTCCAATAATTCGTTGATGCAAGACACAGTAACAGAATTTACTGCTCAAGAATAATATTTTGAATACAAGACACAGTAACAATTTACTGCTCAGGAATATATTTAGTTGAAGACACAGTAACACGTTATTTACTGCTCAAGACAATTTGTTTTTGCAATATTTTGCTGAGTTATACTTTCAGCCGTTTTCTGCGGCTACTACATTGAGTTCTGTGTGTTGCTTTTGTTATTTCCCCCTTTTCTCTTTTTTCTCACGTGACAAACTGTAACTAGAACTAGAACTATAACTATAACTATTAAATGACTAAGACATCAGAAAGTGTTTTGTTTCTATTTTCCCCGCCTATGCAAGCTTGTTATTCCTTAAGCTCAGCTCCAACATCGCCGGCCCTGTTTTCCTTCGTGAAAACATCATCGTCAGTTGGAAGTACTGGAGCGAGCTTCACTACGGGCCTCTTGTAGTATCCATCTTTTGTTCGAATTTTCGCTGATCGAATCACTCCGTCGGAACCTTCAAATGTTTCGGTTATTCGACCCAGATTGTAATATCCACGTTTGTCACTGTCTTCCACTAACCACACAAGATCACCCTGCTGAAGACTTCTTTCCGTTGTGGTCTGCCATTTCTTTCGACTATTCAACATGGCAAGTATTCTTTACGGAATCTGTCCCAGATGAGGTCTGCGTAAGCTTGTGTTTGTCGGAAGAGCTTTCTATGATCAACAAATTGCTCTGCACCTGATAGATACGGTAAACAAAGGTTCTTGTTGCCAAGTAGGAAGTGGTTTGGAGTAATAGCTTCTAAATCGGTAGCATCAGAACTGACTTGTGTCAGCGGTCTCGCATTCAGCGTCTGTTCAACAATACACATCGTGGTTGACAGAACGTCCTCCGTGACTGATCGGTTGCCCAGCACTGCGTACATTGCCTTCTTGCAACTCCTAACCAGTCTTTCCCACACTCCTCCAAAGTGTGGTGCTGCAGGTGGGTTGAACTTCCATCTGATACCTTGTTGAATCAGATGCTCTTCAATTCGCACCTTGTTCCATGCTGCTATATACTCTGCCAGTTCTTTTTCAGCTCCAACGAAGTTTGTCCCGTTATCGCTAATCATTTTGACCGGTTTGCCTTTTCGTGCAATGAATCTCATAATTGCGTTCAGACAACTATCAGTGTCTAATCTTGGTACAATCTCTATATGTACCGCACGTACAGAAAGGCATGTGAATAGACAGCACCAACGCTTTTCGTTTCCTCGACCAATCTTTACTGTGAATGGTCCGAAATAATCTACGCCCACATTCGAGAACACTGTTGATGCGACTAATCATTCTTCAGGTAGTTCTGCCATTACTGGTGCCTTTGTTTGGGCTCTTCCCTTTCGACATCTAATGCATTTGTTTTTGATCGATCTCAAAGCATTTCGTATGCCTAGGATCCAGAATTTCTGCTGAACTATGTTTCTGACATGTTCAGTACCTTCGTGATGACTATTCCTATGTTCATTTCGCAAAAATAATTCAACTACATGGTGCTTCCAATGTGACAAAATTGGATGCTTCGTTTCGAAGCTCAATTGACTTTTACCTATTCTGCCTTGAGCACGAATAAGTCCCTGCTGGTCTATGAATGGTGAAAACTGGAGGATTTTGCTGTTTTTTGGAATTTCCCTTTCAGCCTTGAGAGATTTCATCTCTTCAGTAAACTGTTCTTGCTGCAGTAGTCTGAAGATGCTTGCTTGTGCATCCTCTCTTTCTTCAACACTTAGTGTTTTTGTTGCCGGTTTGTGTTTTTTGAATACACGCTGTATGTATGCCATTGTATTTACTAGTCGATTGTAATTGCTGAATCGTTCCCACTGAATCAGCGGCTTCTTCTCTTCAACCTTAGCCGAGAAGACCATTTCGTCGTTTTGTTCGTCTGAAGCAAATGTTAAATTCAACTGTTCAGGCCATTCGTTCTCTCGTTGCTTCAACCGGGCCGGCCCAGTGAGCCATTCACTTCTCTTAAGTTCGTCAACATTGATCGCTTGTGTCCCGATGTCAGCTGGATTGTTAATACCACTCACATGATTCCACTGTGAAACATTAGTTGTATCCAAAATCTCAGCTACTCTGTTTGCAACAAACACCTGTTGCTTACGGTGGGAGCTATGAATCCATTGCAGAACAGTAGTGGAGTCTGTCCAAAATTTACAATTAAGAATCTTCGATTCGTGTTCTTTCACTATCTGTTCTTTAAGTCTCACCGCCATCACTGCTGCTTGTAGTTCTAAGCGTGGTATGGTAGGTGTCGCATCGGTGCGACTCTGCACTTTCCGATTACAAATGCTAAGTCTGCTGAGTATTCTTTGGGCTTTGAACGTAGGTATGCCACTGTGCACATTGTATCTTCAGATGCGTCGGCAAACACATGAAGTTCCCATTTGTCCTTGGCCGTGCTGAAGTATCTTCTATCAATGCTGGTTTCTGCTACTTCTGGAAGCTGCGCCGTCAACTTCAGAAACTCTTCTTCTTCGTTAGGTTCTACTGAGTTGTCCCAATGTTGTCCGTTTTTGGTCCAGATCCTCTTCAGGAGTCGTCTCATATGAACACTGAATGGTGCAAACAGTCCAAGAGGATCAAACACTGAAGAAACTAGAGATAAGATCTTCCTTTGGGTGATTGGGGTCTCAACTTCTTTGCTTGTACCTCTACAAACCTGTAGACTATCATCGGTAATCGTCCACTGAAGCCCAAGCACCGATGACCCTTCCTGGCTGGGTTCTACTTCAACCTGCTTTGTTTTGCTGGTTGATCTTAAGTCCTCTGGGATTGCGTTGGTTACCACGTTGCTGTTGGTGATCCACTTCTTCAGTTCAAATCCATGTTTTGAGAGAAGAGGTTGCAGTTGTTTGAAAACCTTGATTGCTTCTTCAGGTGTTTCGACTGACTTGATGAAATCGTCCATGTAGAAGTTGTTTTGGATTGTTTTTGCTGCAATTGGGAACTCGTCCTCGTTATCGATCGCTACTCGCTTCAGAGCGTAGTTGGCACATGTTGGTGAACTCTTTGCTCCGAAAACATGACGCTGATACTCGTAAATTTGCACAGGTTCGTTCATTGTTGGTCGCCACAGGAATCTCAAGCAGCTTTTGTCCCGTTCAGGAACTTGCACTTGCAGAAACATTGATTCAATATCTGCGGTTAGGGCAATTGGTCCTTCCCGAAATCTGAATATTGTTCCGATCAATCCGTGTAGTAGATCGGGTCCGGCTAACAGCTTGTCATTTAGGCATACATCCTTGTATTTCGCTGCAGCGTTGCAAACACGGCGAACTTTACCCGGTTTGTTGGGGTTTAGTACTGGATGGTGTGGCAAATACCATTCCTTTCCGAAAGTGCCTTTGACTTCCGATTTACCAAGGATCTTCACAAATCCCTTTTCAACATCTGTATCAATTGACTGTTGATACAATTCTTTCAAATTTGGGTCTCGTTGGAATCTTCGTTCCAGTGAGTAGAGCTGACCAAGGGCTGAGCCGTAGTTGTTTGGAAGACTGGGTTCTGGTTCATTCCAGAGCATGCCCACTTCGTACCGCTCGCCTGTAAACTTTGTCGTGCTCTCTAGAAATTTCTGAGCTTGCTGCTCTTTCTTTGATTGACTTACAACATTTATTTTGGAAGCATAAGTTCCTATGTCCCACCATGATTGGATATTTTCTGCCACTTTCACATCTTCTGTGAAGGCAAAATGACAAACATTTTGACTTTTCTTGCCTGTCATGGGACCACTAACTACCCATCCTAATTCTGTTAAGACGGCGAAAGGCTCACTTCGTGTTCCAATCTTATAGTCCAATGGACGTTGGATTTCGTAGGCATCCTGTCCAAGTATGATGCCTACTTCCATCAGGTTGAATGTTCTGTTAGTGAGAACATTCAGGTGTCTGAATTTGTTCTTCAGTTCCTTGTAATCATATGTTGTGTTTCCCAACGAGATTGACGGGTGTGCAAACGCTTCAATTGAATGCACCTTTGAATGTTGTCCCTTTATTGTGATAGGAACCTTCTCTGTCCTCAAATCTTGCGTCCCATGTATGCCAGCTATGTTTAAGGTAACGTCCGTGCCTTTGGCTTGTAGTTGATCTTTAATGCTTTGATCAATGAACGATACTGTTGAACCACTATCGAGGAAAGCGTAGGTATTCAACCTGTTACCACCACTCTGAACTGATACCCGAACTAATTGAAGAAAACTAGTAACTTGGTTACTCTGGTTGATTGTTGCTGCGCTTACGTTAACTGCGTGACTACCCTCGTCCATTCGGTTTTCTGAGTGTAGCAGTCTGTTGTGCTTTTTGGTACATTCGTTTATACCGCACACTTTGACTTTGCAATCTTTGATTCCATGTCCTTTTCCCAGACATCCAAAACATAAGCGTTCTCTCCTCACTGCTACGTATCGATCATTCACACTCATGTTTTTGAATGATGGACAGTTCCAAATTTTATGAGTGCCATCGGCTAATGGACAGTGATCGCTTCGCGTCTGCTTGGTTTCTTGCAGGTTCGAACTTGCACTGAAGTTCGATGTCTTCGAGAATTGTTTTTCTCTATTTGCGTTGCGTCGGTCTTCTTCTTTGCGTTCCCCTTTAAACGCTGAAAACCCTTCATGCACGAATGCGATTCGTGATAGCCATTTTTCAAACATGATTAGATCAGGCCAGTCCTCGTCTTTGTCATCGACGTAGAACCACCATTTTTCTTTAAGAACCTGTGGTAGCTTATCAACTGCCATGTACAATGTCGAACTTGATTGCAAGTCACCAATATGTTTGTACTCTTTAAGCACGTTCACGAAGTTAGATACAATAACAGAAAAATTAATCAGGCTGGTTGAATCATGAGGTTTCACTTGATTAGCTTTTCGTAGGCTCTCGAGCTGCGCATCTATAATTACATGCGGTCTTCCAATTTTTTTTTCTAAAATGTTCCAGGCAGCACTATAAAACTGTCCAGAATAGCCCATTCCCGAGATTGCAGATTTTGCTTTGCCTGTTAGCAGTGTCGTCAAATGGCTCATTTTTTCTGAGTCGGGAATCGTGCGTTTATCTACTGTTGCTATGAACATGCTAGACCACTCAGGCCACTCCAGTGGGTTTCCGTCAAAACTGTTCAACCTCAATTTTGGTAAACTACTGCTTGAATGTCCAGTGTTGTAGTGCCTTCCAGCTATCGGCGATATATCCCGCCCTTCAACACTTACTGAGCGTTCGCGAGAGGTTGGGTACCGTGGGTAATGCCTCTGCTTATTCCGTTCAGGGCTGACGTCAAAGCGAGCTCTTGGTCGAATTGGTGTTTGCGTGTCGTTCATCGAATTCGCCCACTCCGAGACATCTCTCCCTTTTGGGGTCCAATTGAAAGGTGACTTGTCACGCGCCTTAGTCGATTGAGAACGTAAGTCGTCTTTCTCCAAAGCTGTTCTTTGCAATTGGCGCTCTAGGTCTCGCTCTTTTTCCCGAAGCTGATGTTGAATCTCTAGTTCTTTCATTTGCATTTCTAGATCCAACCTCTTTCGATCAAATTGTGCTCGTTCGATTTGCATTTCTCTTTCAAATTCAATTTCAAATTCTTTTATTCGTTCTTCAACCTGACGTTTCACTGAAGATGTTTCCGAAGCGTTCTCTGTATCCTGGTTGATTGTCCGTGTAACCGTATTTGTCGTTGCATTGCTTGTGTTACCATGGTTTTGGTTAAACTCTGGAACTCCAACGTTTTGTTCTAACTGATGCACATTATTCGCAGGCGGTTGCTCTTCATTGGCTTGAAGAGTTGACTGGCTTTGCTGGCTGGACATGTTTGTCTCTCCGTGGATATACGGTAACCACTCTGCGTTTAAATATTGAAAGTATTTTTCTCTCTCAAGTTTGCGTTTTAAAGAAATATCTGGGTCTCGGAGAGTCTCGGCTTTCTTATTCACGAGTTTTTGAATGCTGTCGTCCAATTGCAATATCTGCTGATAAAGAGTCTTGAGCTTGCTTGGTTGATCTCGATTCTCAATGAGCTGAAAACCTTCTTCCTGTTTCTCAATCCACTTGTTTCGCAAGTTGTTGATCTGGCGATCCCAAACACTTTGACTCTGTGACGGAGTCACTTCTTGTGTACTTCGGGACTGCAGCTTGAATCTCTACAGCTCCTTTATTTGTTTGCTTTAATTGAGTTATGCTTTTCAAAGTTCCTATCTGCTTTGCCTAATTGGCTTTGCGTTGTTGAATTGCTCGTTGAGTTTTGTTTTCGTTCGTCGATGACTTCGTCACTTCGACTGTTGGGCTGGACAGCTGTTTATTCCACTGTCCGGGTCGGCGGACCAAATGGAACGGCTGCTCTCCTTGTGTTTCATAAAGAAAGTTTTACACCGCCCAGTTCGTTCTGAGTGGTTACAAAATCTGTCCGGATAGTTCGTTTATGCAGTTCGCTTTTGTAACTGCATATCCGCTCTGCTGTACTTACCGTTGCATTAACTTTTTTAGTTCCGAACTATTCGCTGATCTTAGTTTTTTCAACTATCAATTTGAACTGGATTGCTACAGATCACACAATACGGGATCTCTTTATGTATACCAGTTCAATCCGATAGAAAAAACAAATCAAAGACAAAGATATATGTCTAAGACCTGTTTGTGCAAAAATATTTAAATTTAAACCTAAGTTGGCTTTTGCTGTTTGTACTCACAAGTTGAGAATACCAGAAGTTGGGGTTGTAACAGTTGAATTTCAGCTCCAATAATTCGTTGATGCAGGACACAGTAACAAAATTTACTGCTCAAGAATAATATTTTGAATACAAGACACAGTAACAATTTACTGCTCAGGAATATATTTAGTTCAAGACACAGTAACACGTTATTTACTGCTCAAGACAATTTGTTTTTGCAATATTTTGCTGAGTTATACTTTCAGCCGTTTTCTGCGGCTACTACGTTGAGTTCTGTGTGTTGCTTTTGTTATTTCCCCCTTTTCTCTTTTTTCTCACGTGACAAACTGTAACTAGAACTAGAACTATAACTATAACTATTAAATGACTAAGACATCAGAAAGTGTTTTGTTTCTATTTTCCCCGCCTATGCAAGCTTGTTATTCCTTAAGCTCAGCTCCAACATACAGTGCTCTGTTTGTAACCAACACCTGTTGTTTTTTTTGTGTTCTGACCTTCGCTAATCCAGGACAACTGTTAATTCTTCACGTTTTTAAACGATAGATAACGTCCATTTTGCCATAATGCTTGCAAAGTATCTGCTTTCTCACACGAAGCTTAGTTTCATGTCTGGTTGTCTCTGCACATCATTTGCGTTTCTGGAGTGTCTGTTTTAACAATTGTGTTGCAAAAAACACAATACCTGTGGATTATTTCGATGTGTCTGCGGAATTGTGAATTCTTGAATTCAAACTTGAGGCCGTTTTTGAAATGTAGCGCAATTATATCATCTTTTTCTTCCTTCAATTTAGAGCACCAGTCACCGAATCACTTATTAACACTAAAAAAGTTTTATTCAGATAAAATGTAATGAATTAGGACCACACTTTGTATCGCTGCAGTAATGTTGACTTTTTTGGCCATTTTATGTTGCTCAGGATTGATTACAGATCTGAATGCAATTTAAACTTAATTGAGTTTTGTTCACCTCTTTTTTGATTGAGATCGATTTTTATCTATGTTGACTTCCATATATCCAGACAGCGCGTCTTTAGCATTTCCAGAGGCTATGTGCGATAAATTTGAGATGTATAGTAGCCCCATTGCAGAGAAAAAACTTTTTGACAACTTTACATGGTCTTCTCATAAGCGAAGTTTAAGCTCATATTTTTGTTGGCTGTGTCTTGTGGTTTTTCCTTTCAATGGCTTGATTGCTCGCTGTTTTCCTTTGGGTTGACCGGTAATATCGCTCTTCTCAGCAGAGGATTCCACATTTAAGCACTTACTGCTAATTTGTCATCTGCTGATGCATGAGTTGCTGCTTGTTTCGCTGCGAGGAGACTGCTTACAACCAGTCACATTTTAACCCAGGTCGAGGTGGCCAGACCGAAGTGACCCCTGATCAGACGAGTTTCGAGCGCACACATGTTCCCGGTGCGCTCGAATTACATGGTCTGGAAAAGGCTTCGAGCGCACTTTTGTCTGGACAATGGTCTGGAACTTGCCTGATCAGAGGCCACTTTGTTCTGGGACGGTCTGATCAGAGGCAGTTTCAAGCGCACACTAGTCTGATCAGAGGCCGATTCGAGCGCACACTAGTCTGACCAGAGACCAGATCGAGCGAAATTTTTTTCAATTTTTTTTTGTTTTCTTACTGACTTTGGTTGTCTCGGGTGAGAGACAACAATAAAACAGCATTCTGATCGGAACTTCATCTGAGAATCTGATGAGTTTGATCAGAACCAAGGGGTCCAGCTGATAACAAATGCCGGTCCCCTCAAGAAAAGATTTTGAATCAAAGTAGATCAAGACGTTTTTATGCAGAGCTGTCTAAGATCATTTTTTCAGTTAAAAGCATGAAAAATGGCATACTCAGTAATTTTTTTGATCATTTTTTTTTCGATTTACTTTCATTAACAATACTTTCAGGATTGGTTTTTTTTTGTTAGTTGAATATAAGATTGATAAAATGATAGATGAAATGAATATATTATAACGATATTGAGAGATTTGTTCATGTTCAAAAACCATTCTCTGATCAGAGGTAATTTCGAGCGCACTTTAGTCTGGGACAATATTTCGAGCGCACTTTAGTCTGGACAATGGTCTGGAACTCGTCTGGACAATGGTCTGGAACTTGTCTGATCAGGGGTCACTTCGGTCTGGAACTCGTCTGATCAGAGGCGGCTTCGAGCGCACTTCGAGCGCACAATGATCTTCGAGCGCATACTCGTCTGATCAGAGGTCACTTCGGTCTGGGACGGTCTGATCAGAGGTCCCACTTGTCTGGGACGGTCTGATCAGAGGTGATTTCGAGCGCGACCTCAACCTGGGAATCTTACTGCTTAAGGTGCCATTTGTTCTTCTGATTTCTTGAACTCCTAGGAGTGCTGTATGTTTTTGCGATCCTGGCCAAAACTAACTAGAACTTCATTTTGATTATGAGATTGTTTATGTATTTTTTTTCAGGGGTGATTAACGTCGCAACTACGCATTCTGGTGGTTAACAACTGTATTTTTTCTTCAACATAAAAATTCCTACATTTGCAGATTTCCTATTTTTGGTCAGATTTTTCACCTTACAAAAGTTCTTTGTCACTTAACTAGGATGACACTATCTTTTCTACAAAAAGAATTTTAAGCCATCCAATAACTACTTTTTTATAGAAGTATCTTGAAGACATCTTTCTGTTGGCATGTTTAGTCCTGCTCTTGCCCAGTCCATAGAAATCTCCAGTCTTGTAGTACTGATGTCTGGACCCGTAGTTGCCTAAACATTTCAGCGGTGTTCAATTAAGGCAAATGCGTTCATAGGATAAAGCGGAAACAAAACACCTGAAATTAAAAAATAAACAAAAATTTCAGTACAATGAAGTGTATTTAATGGAGAACGAGCTTAAAGTAGGCAGATTTTGAGAGAAAGAGAGAGAGAGAGAGAGAGAGAGAGAGAGAGAGAGTTGATCAAATAGGGAAATCATTCAGAAATGGCTGTTCAGAATGCTCTGAATCGATTTGATCTAGAAAAGTAGGTGTATGCTGCACAACGCACAACTTCCAACCCATATGATTTTTGATCTTGTAACGGCTAACTGCAAATTTTCTCAGGAGCACGTGACTTTTTTCTTTCTCTTCCTTGAGCAATTTGACTTCGAGTGACTATTTAACCCTCGGCTTCTTTGATTTTCTGTTCTAAATTCCTCTCTCGTGTACAATTTTAGGTTGCTGCATTAAATTAGCATATAACAATAATAATATCTATTATCATTTCAAGCCATTGTAGTGAACCCCAACTCAGGATCAAGCAGGCTACAGTAAATGTCGTTCGCGAGCAATGTCGTCCGATTTTGGTTTGTTGTGTTTTTTAATTTGTACGTATAAAAGTTTATTCAAGACTATTAAAGGAGCTATCATTATTAACCAGTGAAAATTTAAAACCCCTTTTGTCTGCATGGCTATTTAAAGACTGTCTCTACCATGTGATGTTTTTCACTAAATTACAGAATAGTTTAACCTATAGCAGCAGTGAGAAAATAATGCCAATCAAATTATGAGTTAACTTGAGCTCCTTAATCTTTCATCAATGTCTTTTATTCCTCTTGCAATTCAAAATTGTCATCAGCTAAATTTTTTACTTTGAATTTATGAGAGAGATTCGACTATATGGAGTATTTACTCGCAAATTTTTTCAAACTCCAGTAAAGCGGGTCTAACGTGTAATTTTTTACATTAAGTACTAACATAAACACAAAAATCAAAGGTATGCAGCTTAGAATCAAGTCAGTGCAACAAAAATTCAGTAAATAGAATCAAATTTTGATAAAAGAATCAAATAAGTGTAAGAGAAAAAGAATCAAGCATAACTATTTCCCAATTTGTTTTTCTAAAATTGAACAAAAGAAGAAAAATTTTATTCATACCGGACCAAAGTGGGGAGAATATAAACATACATTTCATATCTGGAAAACTGAAATAAACTGTTTAAAATTGAATGATCAAAGTGGTGATCTGCTGTTTTATAAATATAGTTATGGTAACCAAGTTAATTGTTAATTCAAGTCTCAACTAATGAAAATAATCTATCTTAGATGGCATGTCAATGAAATCAACCTGTTACTCAAAATTTTTCGTGAGCCCAATTTGATTTGAAAAAAACATAAAAGTCCTCCGCAAAAATTCAAAGCGTGTTAGAAGTAGGCGCTAATGTTTTCGACGTTCGGTAAACGATTTTGTTTATGCATAAAACATTTCACCCCCTCTCATTTAAACCCTCTATCATTTCACCTAGATAATTAGCAGTCCATATTGCTGGCATGTTTTGTCATAATTAAGCGGATGAATTAATCACATCCCCTTCGATTGTTATAGTGCAATATCAAGTCGCACGGACCGGTTAGGTATCGCTTTGACCCGCACAGCGGCAAGTGATTATTTTACTAAATTAGTAGTCCTAATTAAAATTTAAAAATAAAATTGGGCTGAAATGATAGAGGGGCTAGATGATAAAGGGTCAGATAAAAAGGGCTGAAAAATTGGGACTACCAAAATTTCTCCATCCTACCAAAAAAGACGGCGATAAAAATTAAATAATTAAAAATATTAACTATGACCAAAACTCGTTGTCCATTTTTTGAAAACAATTAATAACCAAATCAAAATTGCATCAGATAAAAATTATAGCAAAAGGATTAACCTGTTTTTTATTACAAAAATTATGGGACTTTTCGTCAACGCGACTTGGTAACAAGTCGACAAGAAATGAACAAAAGGGCAAAGTTTAATAAAAAATTGCTTTTTTGAAAAGTATTAACTTCAAACTGATTAGAAACATTAGGCATCATATGATTATTAAGAGATTTTTTATACCTCAATAGAGAATAATTGAAACTTTTTTTATACAGGACGTGTCATACAGCTACAAAAAACGACAAGTACAGGCAAAAATGAAAAATCTGCAGGAAAAATTTTGCACCAAAACGATGTTCCAGCCAACTAAACATTAAGCTATTCACTGAAAACATAAAAAATTTTTGATTGCTTTTTTTCAACTGACAAAATGTGTGATTCAAATGACGCCCATTATTATGATACTGTGAGAAGAAAACAAAAACCTACAAACACCGGCGAATACTCAAAAATCATAAATCTTTTATGAAAACTGGTTGTACCAAAAACAAAGACCATTTGAGGAAAAAAATCGTTATACAGAGCAAATTGTAGCTCAATAGATAAGGGGGGTGTGACTTGTCTATTGAGATGCTAAGCTACATTTAACAGAAATAAAATTGGCAAATCTCAAAAATCTATTGTCTTTTTTTTGAAACAATTACTTTCAAAATCCATAGCCAACTTAAGATTTCGAATGAAAGAGTAGACAGTTTATCTTGCAACTTCTGGGAAAACTAACTGCGCTTGTTATTAGGCAAACTAAATCATAAGACTGTAAAATAGCATTAAAAACAAGCTGAACGAAACAAATGTTCACAAAGAACATTAGGAAACCATAGTGTTGAAGCCATTAAATTTATAAAATATTAACGCAAGATTATCAAATCTTCATTTTCGTCTCCTTTGAACATTATAAGGTCTTTCTGTAAAACGACTATCACAAAATGAGAGCAAAAAGAACCATATCAATTGAAAAAAGTCTAAATTTCACAAAAGTCTTTTGAAACATATTGTCTAAGCCCTGAAAACATCAGTCAACAGAAAATATAATGTTTCGTTCAACAAATCATTAAAAACACCTCTCAATAAAGAAGCTAAGTTACGAAAAGGATACGACATTTTGTAAGATGAAAAAAACGCAAGCCAGAGAACAAAAGGGATATGTTGACGAAAACTATTACTCTTTTTTTTAGAAATTTAATTTGAATGCCAATAAAACCATTAGATATATACCCATATGAGTTATTAAGTTCATTTATTTATCAAAAGTTTGCCACTGAGACCTTTAACTCTTAATTACCAAATATTTGGCATCGAACTACAAAAGTTATCAACAAATATGAGGCAAAAAAAAAAATTCTACCAAATTCTGCAGAGAACGGTGTTGCAGCCCTTACAAACATATATTATGAAAACAATAAATATGTTCTGTCCAGATTTGGTAATGGTTTTTTCAGTTAGATTGTTAAGTTATGTGCAAATTTACGACGGAAACAAATACAGCAGAAAAAATGGGCAATTATCCACAAAAATCACAAAAATTTTTTATTAAAACTCGTTGTACCAAAAGCAAGAAAACGTTCTGTTAAAACATTCCGCAACAATATTAGTATTCTATAAGGAAAAAACTTTGACGTTTTATTAGAAAGAGAAAGCAGAAAATTGACTAAAATAGTAAAAAATAAATTGACAAAATCAAAAAATCACTGAAATTTCTTTAAGACAAATACATTCAATGATATAAGAGACATTAGGTAAAAACCGAAAGCAAGGTACAAGTTAAATTATACTTCTTGAGCAACATATTTGGATGTTTACACTTAGTAATCAGATATTTGAATGTTTACACTTATTAATCAGACAGCAGAAGAGTAACAATTGAAATCAAAAATACAAGAATTCAGATAAAGTTAAAGGAAGAGCTAAAATTCTTCCTCAAGGCCATAAAAACCCTTAGATTTTCTGAAAACAAACTATATCCAAAATTTTTCTCATGATTAAGTAAATGGGAGTTGTCATCAATGGAGCCGTGAAAACTTGAAGCCGAGACATTTTGTCATCAATTAACATTCCAAGTGTTCTAAGTGCTTGCGACTTAGACAAATTGTTGAATGAAATTCTTCAAATATTAAAAAAAACGATGCATTTTGTATAATTATCGAGTTTAATGTGCAAAAAACTGCAAATTTTTAATTCCAGAACACTTTTATAGGGCGCCTAATTTCAATTAGCTCACTTTTGGAGATTAGAGAGACTGTGTCGAGGTTTCCCTAAGCCTGTCAAAATTTAAGAAAAAAGACCAAAATTTTGGCCAAAAAAATTCAATCAAACAATTCAGCAACCATATTTTATCTCTAACGGTAACAATAACAATCTACCGGTAAAAATTTTAATTTATTTTAATTTATATTAGCGAAATTGGGCCAAACCTTAGCAAAAATTAGAGAAAAAGGGAAAAAAAACTGTTGAATATTCACAAAACCTTACACAAAACTTTGAACCTTGATAACTCCCTTGATAATTACCTTTAGAAAAACGAAATTCAACAAAATCTTTTAATCCCATGTTCTAGGATGTACATGCCTTTTAATGATAACACTCACAACTCTCTACGATGAATATACTGATCGACCAAAAAATGTCTAAACAAAAAAAATCAGTTGAGTATATAGTTCCTCCCTATCCACTAAGGTGGAGGTCGTAACAATTAAATTTTTTCTCGAATTTACACACACAAATTTTTAAGTTAGAGGAATGTTTTGCGATTAAAGCGTGGGCTTTTTTCTAAAATCCTTGAAGAGAGAACCATTTGCAATTGATTGATGTTTCAAGCAAAGCAAATGACCAGGTAAGTCACTTGGAAATTAAGCAACAGTTTTAAAATATTTTGAGAGTAAGTTTTTCCTATTTATGCTGAATGCATTGTCTTGCTTCTAATATTTTCAAGTTTTATACGTTCCGGATACCAAAAGACACTATAGTAAGTTCATTTGGTGGGCCAAATAGCCGTATATGACTAATCAAGGTAACTATTTAATTTTTCTTCTCTGACCAAGCGTTCTTGCCTCCAAAGCTACATTTGATCAGAACTTCGTGTAATTGAAAAGTTTCCTTTCAAGTTTGTGTATAGTAGTAGTAGTAGAGAAGGCTTCTGGAATTCGTCCACGTGTGGTCCACACCCTTCTTCGTCAGTTAGATGAGCTTTGTGTGGATGTTACAGTTCGTACATAAGCAGCAAACTCTCTAGGTACAGGGGTCGTTCTCCATAAATTGTTTTCAAAAGAATTGCGTGTAGATATTGGTTATCTTTTCTTTTCTTTTTGATTTGCTCCTTAAATCTGTTATTCTACAAAAAATGTTGTATAAGATTGCTGTCCTTATCCAAAATTTTTCATCGCTTTTCCATAGTCTTGTTTTTGCAACAATAACTTCATGTGTGCTTTGTCTTGTTCTTTCAATTGTGTTGTACTTAATAAACTGATTTTTTATGTTGTATTCGCCGTCGGCAATATTACAGTATTGTAACAGACTGTGGAGTTCTAATTACGTCACAGGAGGTAGAATATTCAGAGTTAGAAGCCAGTTTTTGTAGTCGATTGAGTTTCTAAGGATCTATTTTGTAGCATTTTTTTGTATTTTCTCTAACAAGACTAGATCCCCTTTGTTAGGGTGCCATACCTCATTCGCGTATGATATAATGGGGACAACATAGCGTTTATATGCGTTTAGTTTGTTAATAACTGACGTTTTGTTTGCTGTAATTCTTTATAGGTATCAGAGTGCTCGCACTGCTTTGGGAAAACGTCAAATTGTGTTTGCTGTCCAGTTGAGATTTTCCGTGACTACGGCACCTAAATATTTTCGACTGTTCACGGGTTTAACGATTTGGTCACATTTTTTAGCTTGTCCCTTTTTCTTGATAAAAAAGTATGCTAAATTTGTTTTCGTGAAGGAACATTTCGTTTTCTAGGCACCAGAAATGTTGTTTACCCAAATCGTTTTCGAGCAAATTATAGTTGCAACTGATCAGTTTGTAGTCGTCAGCATATCCATATGAAAAACTGTTATCTATCAATTCTGTGAGGTTATTTATATAGGCAAGAAGCAGTAGTGACCCAAGTAGAGACCCTTGAGGGACTCCGCTCGTATCTATTAAAAAACTAGAAAAACTTTGGTTAACTCTTACTTGTTGTTTTCTGTCAGTAAGATAGTCTGCAATGATGTCTGATGCTTTGCCGCCTAATCCCAGGGTAAATAGTTTCTCCAAAAGTTTATCGTGGGATAGTTTGTCGAACGCTTTTTGGAAATCAACGTAGAAAACTGCTAACTCCTCAGGCATTGAAAAAGTAGATTTTATGAAGGAAAGATAGAAGTTGGAGAGTGCTTGAGCCTATTGGCCGGAAACCGTATTGTGAGTCATGAACCTGATCGTTAATACAATTGAAAAGGCCGTCAAAATACACTTTTTCGAAAATTTTTGATGGACATGAGAGACAGTTTATTGGTCTGTAGTTATGGAACGTAGTCTTGTTCGGGTCCTTATAAATTGGTATAATGACACTTTCCGTCCATTGGTAGCAATGGCACTTCCCTTCGTTGAGGCAAGTTTTAAAACTAGAATATAATGAGACACTAAGACCAGTTGAAAGTTGGTTTAGAATCAAGTTTCCTATTCCCTCCAGACCTTTGCTTTTACTGATGTCTAATTTCTGTGAAAAATGCTAATCTGATCTCTTGTGCATGGTATTATGTTACGAATTTTTTAGGGAATTATTGGTTGGTATTCTTGGTTTTTGAGCTATACAGGTTATGAAAAATCTGGTTGAAAGGTTCGGCTGTGTTCAAGTCGTCTCTTGCTCTGTTTTGAGCGTGAGACATTTCGCTCGGATACGTAGTTGCTTTTCTAACTGATCTTAGAAAACCTTGTACTTTGCTGAACCATTTGGTGCTGAACACTTCAGTTTCATAATTCAGTTGATCTTCTGTCGTTCTTTTAGATATTTCATCATTCAATTGCATGATTTTGGATAGTGTTGCTTGGTTGTTGTTTTTTCTGTTTTTCGATGCATTGTGTCTAATTTTTTGATAAGATATGACGTTTCTTTAGAGATCCAGGGAGGCATGTTTGCTCTGTGAGTTGTCACTTTTTGTACGTTTTCGTTCAATAGTTTGTTGAACCAGCGGTACCACTGATTCAAGAGCTCGTAGCAGTACGTTTGTAGCAGTACGTTTGAAAGGGTCTCTCTAAGACTATCTCGTTTAGTTTTTGCCAATTGATTTTGTTTAGAGCAAATTTCGCCATCTGTTTGTTTCAAATATGTCGACAGAGAAAAAGAATTTTGTTCAAAATGGGTAAATGTCTGAGCACTTAGCGTTGTCTATTTTGTATTGGTTGCCTAGAGTGTTATCAATATTAGATTCCATCCAGAGCTGGGGCTCGTTTACCAAAAACAAATCTAGTTGCCTAATATTACTCGTTAAGTCTCTGAATTCAAATAATTATTCAAAGTTACGTTCAGTTAAGAGGTTTAGACAGTCATTTTTATACCCATTGCTTGAATGCATTGTTTTCCAGTCGGCACTTACAAAATTAATATCATCTGTAACAATTATTCAATTACATTCCACAGAATTTTGTTTGTTTGTCACATGATTGAAAAAAAGCTGGAATGTGTTGAGATTCCTTCTGTAAGGGTTGCTTATTAGTGGATTATAAATACATGTGATCATAAAGGACAAGTTACTTGAAGATATGTTAGTTACAACTGTGTCTACAAATTTGGAACTCGGTGAGATATGTTTTTCGTTTAGGGTTTCTTTATCAGCAACAAGGAGGCCTCCGTCCCCGTCATCAGATAATCGATCTTGCCAAAAAATTACGTAACCTGTGAAAAATAGAGCTTCGTTTGGAACTGCGTCAGTGAGCCAGGTTTTCGTGAGGCATATAATGTCATAAATTTACATAGTAAAGAGTTCGCGAGACAGCATCTTCGCGTGAGCTCCAGAATGCTTCGGACATTAAAAGTAAGAATTGTAATCTCATCTTTGTTCATGTGAATTAGTCAATCTTCCCAATTTTCAACCCAGTCATTGTTGACTTTCCTAAAAAGCTTAAGATTTTGTATCTTTGTTTCATTTCTGTTGATATTGCCCATTTGGAGCTCTTCGAGTCTTCTTTTCAGTAGTTTGTTTTCAATTTGTACTTCTTGTGGTCTGAGTTCTTTGCTCATGTACACTTACATATGATATTTCCGCAGTTTTGATAAAGATATTAGGAAGATACGTTTGTCCCAGCTGTTAGCGTGTTTGATAAGGATTGGTCTTCATTTGTTCTCTTTGTATGTACCGAGTCGACGGCAGTCGTTGATTTAAGTATTAATGTTCAGGGAGCTCATCATTGCCTCTACTTCTGATCTGACTCACTCAGACTTTTTTCTCGGGTTCCTATTTTTGCTCTCTTCAATTCGTCGGATCCTTACACTATTGTCTTCATCCAATCGGTTGTTTTGGACCTCTTTTTTTCGGTTGGAAGTTCTTGTGGTCCTCCCGTTGGTACCCCTGAGACTTTAAGCTTTTCATTTATCTTTGTCTCAAATGTTATTGTTTCGGTGACCACTGTTTCTCTTGTGAGAACTTCTCGATTGTCAGCGCTGGATTTAGTGCTTTGGCGATTTTTCGCTGCCATAATAACGATATCTTTTTTGTTCAGAGAGACTCATTGGTTGTAGAGGAGAAAGATGTTAGTATTTACTTCCTGTAGAGCAGCTATGACTTGTTCGCTGATTTTGTACATTTCGATATCATATGCATTGTCTTTTCACAAGATATGCACCTAAAGACGGCCTGATTTTTATATATAATGTATGGACATGTTTCGCATTTGATTGTGATTGTTTTTGATCGCTCATTCTGCTGCTTTCCAGTAGGTGGGCTCATCGTTTATATTTAAGCTTTTCCCCAAATTTGACTTTAAAAAAACAGTAAAAAAACAAACAATGATCTGTAGAACCCAAATGTGCACTCTCGGACTTTTTTTTACCCAGATTGAGAGTGGGGGTAAGGTTTTCAGACAATTCGCTGGTGGAACCCAACAAAGGCACCCTTGCATCACTGTCTAAAACTGCCGCACTTGCACATAACTGCGCTTTTTTCTGCTCGGGGTGGCCTCTGCTGTCAGTTGAGATTGATTAGTTTTCGTATAGTATTTTGTTTTTTTTAAAGATTTTCTTTACTCCGCTAAGGCCGAAATCGTTCAGGTGCACCCCGTCGTCGTCAATATGATTTAAGCTGCTGTATATTTCGTGCAACGTTCCCCGGTATCGCCACTTTGCGTTGCGACTTAGGGATTGAATCAGACTGATTGTAGCGACTGAATGCTTTCTCGATTCGCCTCGAGGTGTTATTGCAATAACAAAAACTTCTTCTGCTACTAGCACTAATTCGTTTGCAAGCCTTCAGAGTTCTTCGGCAACGTCGATTGGCCCTTTGACCGTAAGTCAGTCGCCGTAGAATAAATGTTTAACACCGATAAACAAAACGATTGTATTGTTAACACCTTTTTGAGTACTATAATGCCATGCATGTCGTATTTGTGCTCCGACGAGTGTTAAACTGTTGAAATTTGGAAAGAATAGGTCTTTCGCTTGTGAGTCTGCAATTAATAAATTCCTCTGGGGTGATGTCTTGAATGTGTGGAATCTCATCGGATTTCACCCATCTAAGCTAGGAGCGGACGGGACTTGGAAAATATCGGAATGTCCGTTAAAACCCAATTGGGCACTCTTGGACAGGAAAAAAGAGGCTGGTTCGTGTTCCTAGCTACAGTTAATATATTTAATCATGAATCTGAAATTTCTGAGCGTTATCTGCAAGTTATCAACCGAGACCGAATTTACTTGATTAGACCGATTTGAGTTAATCATACTTCTGAACGCTGTCCAGTTTTTTAGTTCTCAAGAGAATGAAAAACGTTATTGGGAATTAGACCGCAAACTTCCTTTTTATGCGCCCAACATTTTGAATTGGAACCACATCTTGTTTTTTTTGCTGACCTCATGGAAAAATATCCTCCCTGTTTAACAAAATTATTTACTCAAAAGATTACTAATTATTCAAATTTTAATAAATAAATAAAGCTTTGAAAATGATTGCCCGCAAATCAACGCTTTGGATTCTGAAATACTTTAAATCCACTCAATCCGTTTTACCTTGCAGACCAAAAATAAAATTGTTGATGCGATACTAGTTAGAATGTTGAGCCCACCTGATGATATTTTTTGGCTGTGATGTGATTTCGGGAAACTGTTCACTTCATAGACGGAGAATAAAAGAAGTGCGAATGAAGCAACAAGTACTCTAATCAACTTCATTTCTGAGCGACAAGCCATGGCAAATTACTATGCCCTGTTTTGTTTAAAATGCGATCGTCGAAATGAAAGTTTGAGCAACAAACAGTTTTATATTATATAACCATCTTCATTCTCCACGGTCGATATTGACTGCAAAAACATTACATTATTTTGGTTTCAAGGTCACAAAATCTTTCAAAAGTGCTTCAGGGTCAAATGTTCTCTCTAAGAATCTCTCATTTTTAGTCAAGATAGAGACAAAGCGATGGCTTAAGTTGCCTCTGTTGATGAGTAATTAAATTGGGATGCGCTATTTGAATACAATATGTTATAATTTACCTGAAGCTCGGAAAAAGTGCAAAATTTCTGTAAACCTGTTCATTGAACTTATGGAATAAAGCGCGTATATACTTCACAATTTTTGGTTTTTCGAGCGGTTTTCAACTGAATGGTGACTGCCGTAGTCAGTACATCATTTGCCTTTAAACCTTGTCAAATAATATTGTTGCTGTCACCGGATATTATAAATAGATTGTTTTCTACTTTATGGTGATTATACTTGGCGAAACATGGCTTTATACTTGAAATGCATTTCCGATCTAGTGATTATTGTTTTATTGTTCCGACCCACTTTATTGGGGGGTGGAACTATATACTCAAATGGCTTTTTTGTTCAGTCAATTACGGCCGATCGATATAATCATCGTAGAGAGTTGTGATGAGAGAGTTGTGATTGGTATCAGTAGATAGCCCGTCCAGCGTAGAATAGAGGATTAGGATTTTTTAGATTTTCACTTTTTACAGGGAGTTATCGAGGTTTAGAGTTAGTAAATAGTAGACAATATTCCGTTGTTATGGCTAGAAATTGCTAAATTTTTCAAAATACAAATTTTTTCCTTCGAAATGAGACCAAATGTGCTTTTTTCCTTTAAAAATGCTGGAAATAGACACCATAAAACTGCGATCAAATACTTTGAAAGCTAAAAAGGGCGCTAGCTGTACTCACATTTGATTTAAGAGTCTTCTGCAATTATAATTTTGCCACTTTTTCATAAATTTTAAATCGATAGTTATACGAAATGCATTATTTACTTTTGATAAACTGAAAAATTTTGTTGAAAAATTAATCTCTTTCACAAACCATTTGAACAATTGTGTTCTCTTAGACGTTCAGCAAGATCAGGGTTAATCTTGTTTTCACCACGGATCCTTAAGTTAAAAAACTTTTAGATTTCAATTTTTGTTTCTAAATAAATCTTTTTTTATATATATTTATTTTAATTACTGACAAGAGTTTCAAATCAGGGCTCAATTATTGACAGATAATACTTACAAAAAAAATCCTAATGACCATATAATATGGTTTCAGAGTTAAGCTTGCGGTTTTGATGGCTCTGACCAGTTGTTTTCGCAAAAAAAATACGGACTCCTTAAGTTTAGTTTTCATTTATTTTATTTTTAATTGTTCAAAGCCTTAGTCTCCCTTTTCGAAGATAAAATTCGCTTTTTTATGAAATTTCGGAGATTCTAAACAATGCTTTCAGTTGTTATCTAATTTCTGTCATGGCATTAAAATTATACTACTTATTGGTTTTTATACTATAGAGGTTTTCAATTTTTTTTTCTGATTTTTATCTTAATCCCACATTTTAAATGCTAATTTTGTTTCCTTGTCAAAATATCAAATTAATGACAGATCCAATTGCATAAAAGCAAAAACAAAAACGCACAGAGCTTAAAAGGGGTAGCTGATCATGGATATTGTTTTTGTTGAATAGTTTATGCGTTTGGGCTGAGATAGAGTTCTCTCGCAAAAATTAGTGGATATTTTCTTTATTTTGGCCCTCAGGTGTTTCTTTGTTGTTCAACAACAAATACCATATAATGATAGGTCTCAATTGCTTCCCCAGGACGTATAACTGAATTTGTTCAAAGACTTAAATTTATAGCTTTTTTTGTATTTACTTTAATATAAAAAAAGATCCTTTCAACTGTCTATATTTGCATCTGGTTTTGTCACGTTGTAACTTGATCTCACTAATAGGAAATGTGACCTACTTTTGTTTATCTTAACTTTTTTCTCTCGTTCCGTTATACGTTTTTGACTATGTCTTCAACCAATCAGTTTCATAAAAAATGTAAAGATTTCTATATTGTTCAGTTTTTGAATTTCTTTTGTAGACATTTTTACGCAGTCCTTTTATAAGGAAGACCCTCTGATGAAAGAACTGATACAGATAACAGTTTTTTTGGATAACATCTCTCAATTATAGTGCCTTGAACACTGTGGTGTTTGTGAAGCATTTGCTTCTGCCTGTATTTGATGTTATTTTGTAGTCTCGTTAAAAAAAGACCCAATTGACTTCCTGAGTTGTTGAAATTTAAGTAACATTTTTTTAGAAGTGTATATCTGTTATGACTTTTGACAATATTGGTTTTCAAAAACCTATTTGGATTTTTGAGATTCGCTTTTTTAATCGTTTCTCGTCGATATGTAGCTTAGTCTCTGTAATAAGAGGTCACAACCCGTATCTATTGATCTTTAGTTTTATCTTTATAAGGGTCTCAGTTTCAACTTTCTGTTTCTCGGCTTTGTTGATAATGTTACTAATAGATTTGAAAAATATTTGCACTTTTTAAAGGACTTTTGGTTTCATTTTTAAAATATCATTAATGGTAGAACCCATTGGCTTAGAAATATCCAGAATTTGAACATTTTAATTGTTCTTAGTGACAAGCTAAAGGTTTTAACGGCTTCACTACCATTTTCGCGCAAAGTTTTGTTAATTTGAACTTTTTTATTCTGCCGATGTTTGTCCTCTTTGTTGTAGTTGTACGAGGTACATTTGATATTGACATGTCTCAATTGTTTAAGTGGTGATATAAATGAACTTTTTTTGTTATTTCAGTTATTGTCTAATGGTTTCAACCACTTTGAAATTAATTGCTTCCAAACATGGAATTTGTCGCTCTTTTTGTCGGCCTGTTACCCAGTCGCATTTAGGAAAGGTCCCATATCTTTTCTTATGCATTATAGGTAATTTGTTTTGTTTAAGTTTTATCTGATGCGAGTTTAATTTTGTTATGATTGTTTTTAAAATAGACATTGATTTTTGCTCGTAACTAACGTTTGTTATTTGATTTTCATTGTTGTATTTTCTAGGAGTCCTGTTAACAACAAATTTCATCGGCCCTCTAGCGTAATTGTACTCCCTTGGTGTTTGAGTGTACGATATGTATGTTTTTTTAAAAAAATTTTCAACCTCTTTGTCATTTGGTAGCCAAATAAGTCAAGAATGTGGATGAACATGATCGAAACATTGTTTGCGTGCGCACATTACCGAGCCTCCTTGTATCATATACCTTTTCGCTTTTTTGCTACACATCCCCCTTTCTCATTTCCCGGAGAGCGTGATTATCGACAAATGTTTTATTTGGAAAATTCTAATCTCTCAGTCCTTTTAATTTTTAAACAGCGCATAATAACGGTAAATAGGTCAAAACCATTTATATGTTGTTGCATTGATATTTCAAAATTGTAATTTTTCATATTGATTTTGCAAATATGTTTACAAATTTATCCGACCTTTATCGTAAACTTAAGTTACGATTCCAAGCTCTTGGAATTTTCCTCAACTGAATCAGCCCAAAATGACGTAAAAGTAGGGCTGCAATAGTACGATTTTTTAGGAAAATGCAGCTCAAAACTCTTACATCTATTTGGGCGGCATTGGGCTTCCAATGAGGGTAAAATTGTGTGAGAGTAAAGGGTAAAGCACAAGTTAACCCCCCCCATTCTTACATCTTTTTGGTCTGTCAAGGGGAGTAAAATGATGTAAGAATTTGGGGGTACTTTCTCCATTACCCCCGAACTCTTACATCGTTTTAACTTCTTGACAGACCAAAAAGATGTAAGAGTGGTGGTTAATTTGTCTTTTACCCCCTCACTCTTACACCATTTTACCCCCCTTGGAAGCCCAATGCAGCCCAAATAGATATAAGAGTTTTGAGCTGCATTTTCCTAAAGAATGCTCCCATTGCAGCCCCACTTTTACATCATTTTACTCCACTTGGCAACCCAACTCTTACATCATTTTACCCCCTCAATCTTACATTATTTTAGCGCCCGTACCTGAAGACTGCCAGTCTTGAACCCACAACCTCTGTACCCTCAGCTGGTTATCCTTAACCTCCAGACCATCAACGCTTGTCCAACTCCTGGCAGTCTATATATATTAATATTTGTTAGAATTGCCTCTCTCAACAAATTACTCCCTCACTCTTACATCATTTAACCCCCTGAAAACAAATTACCCCCTCAATCTTACACCATTTTATCCCCCTTGGCAGCCCAACTCTTACACCAATTTACCCCTCTGAACAAATTACCCCCTCACTCTAACACCATTTTACCTCCCTTGGCAGCTCAACTCTTAGCTCATTTTACCCCCATCTGGAAAAATTACCCCCAGAGTCTTACACCATTTTACCCCTTGGCATTCAATTCCTAAATCATTTTACCCCCTCTGAACAACTTACCCCCTCACTCTTACGTCATTTTAACCTTTGCAGCCCACTCTTACATGGCAATTTCTGTCAGGGGGGTAATTCCTGAAAAATCCTCCGATTGCAGTCCATTGCAGCCCACTCTTACATGCCAATTTCAGTCAGGGGGTAATTCCGGAAAACTCATCCCATTGCAGCCCATTGCAGCCTACTTCTACATGGTAATTTCAGTCAGGGGGAGTAGTTCCTCAAAAGCCTCCCATTGCAGCCCAACTCTTGCATCAGTTTACTATTGCGGCCCAACTCCTACATCATTTTGCCCCCTCTGAACAAATTCCCCCCACTCTCCTACATCAATTTATCCCACATAGACGAAATACCCCCGCATTCTTACAACAAAGTGGGAGGATTTTAGGGAGAACATTCGACCCAGGCGGTCAACAATTTAAAAATCATTTCACTATTCGAAAGCATCACCAAAAGTGTCTCAATTCTGTCAAACTTCAGTGATGAAGGGAGAGGCCTTGACCCGAGATGTTTGCTAATAAGTGTGCGTTTCCAACGGTAGAGAAAAGAACTGCAATTCTCTCATTCAGTTTTTGTCTCCTGTCATGGTTACACAAATTAGAATATTAGAGGACAGACCCAATTTTTCGTCAAACATTACCTTAATACTAATTCTTTCCTAATTAATTAACTAGAAAAAGCGACTGCTGTCAAAATTGGAGGTGTTCTTAACCAAACAATCAAGACTGCATAAAGTTAGAGGTAAATTTGAAAAATTTTCAAATAACATTGTTATAATATTGCTGCTGAATTTGTATTAATTGTATTAATTGTAATTAAAAAGTATTAAAAAGTAATAATTGTAATTTGTTTTTAATTGAAAATGGTATTTTGAAATGTCAAAGTAGCAAAATCAGGTAGTTTCTCAGCTCTTCGAACTTTGCTTAATCCGATGACGGAGATTTTTATACGCTCAGATTGGTTATAAATAAATTTCAGCAAATGCTATCCAATTCTTAGATAACCAATTGAAGCGTTGTCTACATTTAAAACAAATGATTCAAACTATTTGATCAAGCTCAATATTAGCGAAAGTTGTCTATTTTGTGCAAAACTACAAATCTGAGTATCTAGATCATATAGTCTGCATATTCGTTCAACTTTGTTTTAAAATATTACCAATGCTTTGAAAACAAATCAGGTTTTTTAAATTACTGCTTATAAAATCAGGGTAGACTGGAAAAAAGCGAGCGTGATGCAGAAAGATTAAGCTTGTCTTGGTTCTTGTCGTGGTCGATAGCACGTGTAAAAAGGTTTCAATGAGTTCAAAATTAAATTAATAATTTATCCGAAAATATACAAAATTTACGTCGTTTTTATAGTACTTACCTAGGCAAAAATATAAAGTGGAAATTTTGATTAGCTAAACACAATTTACAAGATTGACATGCCAAAAGACTTTAGTTCCCAGTCCCGAGCTTGATTTTGTATTTCCGGTACTTTTCATCAGAATCATTCATAATCTTGTTATAATCGAGTTCATCAGTTGGAGATTGTAATTAATATTTTATAGCTCACAGAATTTCTCCTCTGACACCTGATTGATTGGTCTATAAGATAATGATAGCACCAAGACAAATTTAGAAAAGGATTCAAGTGTAGTTTTGAGGCCAATATTTATCGACACAACAATAGAGTTCGTCAGGTAAGTTCTTCCTCCGTTCTTTGAAAATTTCATAGAGAAAACTTCTAAGTTTCGTGATGTTTCTTCGAAACCGTTACAGTTTTTATCAGCAACATTTTGAACTTTTAGAGGCTCATATTTTACAATTGACTATCTTGACAAGACTTCGTTCGCCATTGTTTGTTCTGATTCTTTTTCTTGATTTAGTTCCGATTCCAATAACGATGAGCACAAAACACTCTGCTTACATTATTAGGTAGTTTTGGTTCATTCTTACGTTAAAGTAACTTAAAAAACTCAGTATAAAATAAGCATGTTTATTTTGTGCAATAGGGTTGCTGTAAGTGCTGTTTCACCTATGGAAGGGAACGGTTTAAACAAAAGTGTTAATTCGCTTACGTATTTACCTTCCAGTTAGGTCATTAATTTTATACGTTTGCACACTTTTGGAACTGCGACGTTTTATTTTTTTTGGTGTAGATCAAAAATCTAAAGAAATCCTTACAACCGTTGCACTAGTGTAAATTCAGATCTAATTTTTCATACAATTTATTATCAAACAGTGACTATTGAATAAAAAAACAGCGAATAATTTGTATTTGTTTTTTAGGATACTTTTTCAAAGTTGGATGCAAAGAACTCTCAGCTTTGCTCAGCTTTGCTTTCGAGGTTTTTGTGGCCAGCTTTCTTACCAGTTAAAGTTTTTTCTCAACACAAACAGCTAGAAAAGCATCTATTTTTTGACGCTCCTTTCGGACAAAACAAACCACTGATAATCTCAAAAACAGTTTTTCTTAGCAAAAATCAGTTGAAGTACGTGTCTTTTGCGGCAAAATAAAAATTACAACGGTTGCTAAAATGATTTATGAAATTCACAAAAGAGGGCTAACAATTTGTGATAGTTGAATAAAATGAAAAAAATGAAGTCTTCAGTGATGTTTTTGTTATCGAAGTTTCAACACTGGATAACAAAAACAAAGAATTGATAACAACCGTTGCAATAGTGCAGTTTCAGACATAATTTTGTTACAATATATTACCAAACTGTGACTATTGCATATAAAAACAGCGAATGATTTGTATTTGTTTTTTTAAATGTTTTTTCAAAATGGGGTTCAAATAAACCTCAACTTTGTTCAACCTCGCTTTCAAGGTTTTTTTTGTAGCTAGCTTTCTTGCCAGTTAACGCTTTTATTTCTCAATAAAAGCACCTAGTAATGGATACAAAATTTCACGCACAATTTGGACAAAACAAACCATTGATAGTCTCAGAGGTTTTTCTCAGCAAAAGTCAATTGAAGTAAATAAAAAAAGTTTTACAACATACCTTTTACAACAGCTGCTGAATGGATATATGAAGTTCATAAAAGTTGGTTTAGAAATTGTGATAGTTGAAAAAAATGAATAAAATGAAATCTTCAGTGGTGAATGGAGAAGCCTCAACCCGAGATCTTTGCTACTAAGTGTGCAATTTTATGTGGCCAAGAAAAGAACTGCAATTCTCTCATTCAGTTTTTGTCTCCTGTCGTGGTTACCAAAATTAGAATATTAGAAGACAGGCCCTATTTTTCTTCAAACTTTTTATCAATACTATTTATTTTACTAATTATTTAACTAGCAAAAGCGACTCTGGTCAAAATCTGAGGGTCTTCCTAACCAAAAAAAAACAAGATTTCATAAAGTTAGAGGTAAATTTGAAAAATTTTCAAAAAAAGATTGTCATAATATTGCTGTTGAGTTCGTAAATAATTGTTGTAGTTTGCTTGTGATTGAAATTGTTACTTTTTGTAGTTTGCACCCATTTGAAAGTACAAGATTTGAGTTTCTTTGCAACTCTGGGAAAAAACTAAGGAATTCATTACAATCGTTTCACTAAGGTTAACTCAGACCTAATTCTTGTTACTATATATTAACAAACAGTGAGTGCAAAGCAAAACAAAGAATGGATTGTACCTCTTTTTTGAAGAGATTTTTCTAAAAAGGATACAAACAACCCTCAACATTTCTCAGCTTTGCTTTCAATTTTTTCGTAGCTGGCTTTATTACCAGATAAAGCTTGTTTTTCTCAATACCAGCAGCTAGAAATGCATATATAATTTCACGATAAATTTGGAAAAAACAAACTATTGATAGTCTCAGTGATGAAAGGAGAAGACTCATCCCTAGATCTTTGCTACCAAGATCGCACTTTCAAATGGCAGAGAAAAAAACCGCAATTCTCTCATCCAGTTTTTGACTCCTGTCGTCGTTAGCAAAATTAGAAAATTAGAAGACAGACCCAATTTTTTGTCAAATATATTAACCAACAGTGACTATTGCATATTAAAAAACGAATTGTTTATGTCTGTTTTTTTATGAAAACATTTTTATAAAACGGAAACAAAAAAAACCTCAGCTTTTTCAGCTTTGCTTTTGATTTTTTTGTGGATAACTTTATTACCAGTTAAAGCTTTTTTTCTCAATACAAGCAACTAGAAAGGCAAAAATGTTTTCACGCTAATTTTTGATAAAACAAACCATCGATAGTCTCAGTGATCAAGGGACAAGCCTCAACCCTAGATCTTTGCTACTAAGTGTGCATTTTCAAATGGCAGGCAGAAGAACTGCAATTCTCCCTTTCAGTTTTTGTCTCCTGTCGTGGTTAGCAAAATTAGAACATTAGAAGACAGACCCGATTTTTCGTTAAACCTTACTTCAATACCAATTTTCTACTAATTGTTCAACTAGCAAAAGCGACTGTGGTCAAAATCGGGGATCTTCATAACCAAAAACATACGACCTCATAAAGTAAGATGTAATTTCAAGAATATGTTGGAAAAACTTTGTCATGATATTGCTGTTGAATTCGTAAATAATGGTTGTAGTTTGCTGATGAATGAAAATGCTAATTTTAGATGTTTGCTTTCATTTGGAAGTGCACGAGTATCGTTTTTTTTTCAACTCTGGATCAAAAAAAACAAAGAAAAAATTACAACCGTTGCACTAGTGCAAATTCAGACCTAATTTTTGTTACAAAATAATACCGAACTGCGACTTTTGTATACAGAAACAGCGAATGATTTGTATCTGTTTTTCTGAAAACTTTTTTCAAAACTGGATGCAAACAGAACTCAGCTTTGTTCAGCTTTGCTCTCAAGTTTTTTTGTGGCAAGTTTTTTTTGCCAGTTAAGGGTTTTTGTCTCAAAAACAAGCACATAGTAATGCATATATAGTTTCACGCTCAATTTGGACGAAACAAACCATTGATAATCTCAGGGGATGGTTTTCTCAGCAAAAAACAATTGACGTATCTTTCTTTTGCAGCAACATAAAATTCACAACGGTTGCTCAAATGAGTTATGAAGTTCAAAAAAGTCGGTTTTCAAATTGTGACAATTGAAGAAAGTGAATAAAATGAAGTCTTCAGTGATGAAAGGAGAAGCCTCGAACCAGCATCTTTGCTACTACGAGTGCATTTTCAAATGGCAGGGAAAAGAATTTCAATTTTTCCTAATTCAATTTTTGTCTCCTGTCGCGGTTAGAAAAATTAGAACCTTAGAAGACACACCCGTTTTTTGGTCAATTCTTACTTCAATACCAACTTTTTACTAATTGTTCAACTAGCAAAAGCGACTGTGGTCAAAATCGGGGATCTTCATAGCCAGAAAACAAGACCTCATAAAGTTAGATGTAAATTCGAAAATATTTTGGAAAAATTTTGTCATGATATTGCTGTTGAATTCGTAAATAATGATTGTAGTTTGCTGATGATCGAGAATTCTAATTTTAGATGGTTGCATTCATTTGGAAGTGCACAATTATTGTTTCTTTTTAAGTCTGAATCAAAAAACCAAAGAAACCATTACAACCGTTGCACTAGTGCAAATTCAGACCTAATTTTTGCTACAAAATATTACCGAACTGTGACTATTGCATATAGAAACAGCAAATGATTTGTATCTGTTTTTTTGAATTTTTTTTTCAAAACTGGATGCAAACAGACTTCAGCTTTCTTCAGTTTGCTTTCAATTTTTTTTGTGGCCAGTTTTTTTGCCAATTAACGATTTTTTCTCAATAACAGGCATATAGTAATGTATATATACTTCCACGCTCAATTTGGACAAAACAAATTTTTGATAGTCTTCAGTGATGAAGGGAGAAGCCTCGAACCAACTTCTTTGCTACCCAGAATGCATTTTCAAATGGCAGAGAAAAGAACTGCAATTTTCTCATTCATTTTTTGTCTCCTGTCGTGGTTAGCGAAATTCGAAAATTTGAAGACAGACCCGATTTTTTGTCAAACCTTACTTCAATACCAATTTTTTACTAATTGTTCAACTAAGCATATATTGAAACGAATGGTTTGTGTCTGTTTTTTTTAAAACACTTTTCTAAAATGGATACAAACAAACCTCAGCTTTTACAGCTTTGCTTTCGATTTTTTTGTGGCTAGCTTTCGTACCAGTTAAAGCTTTTTTTCAATACAATCAGCTAGAAATGCATGTATATTTTTACGCCCACTTTTAAGAAAACAAACCATTGATAGTTTCAGTGATGAGAGGAGAAGCCTCAACCCGAGATCTTTGCTATTAAGTATGCATTTCCAAATGGCAGAGAAAAGAATTGCATTTCTCTCATTCAGTTTTTGTCTCCTGTCTTTAATAGAACAATTAGAATATTAGAAGACACCCGATTTTTTGTCAAACTTCATTACAATACTAAATTTTTACTAAATTTTTAACTAGCAAAAGCAACTGTGATCAAAATCGGGGGTCTTTTTTACCAAAAAAACAAAGACTTCATAAAGTTACAGGTAATTTTTAAAAGTTTCTCAAAAAAATCGTTGTCATGATATTGCTGTTGAATTAGTAAATATTGGTTGTAATTTGCTTTTGACTGGAAAGGGTAATTATATACGTTTGCTCTCATTTGGATGTGCAAGTTTTTTGTTTTTTCCCACTATGGGCAAAAACCAAAAAATTCATTACAACCATTGCACTAGTGTAAACTCAGACATAATTTTTGTTACAAAATATTAACAAACAGTGACTATTGCAAATAAAAACATTGAATGGTTGGTATCTGTTTTTTTGGAAACTTTTCTCTAAAATGGATACAATCAACCCTCAGGTTTTTCAGATTTGCTTTCGAATTTTTGTGGCTAGCTTTCTTACCAGTTGAAGCATTTTTCCTCAATACAATCAGCTAAAAATGCATATATAATTGCTCGCCCATTTTGGACAAAACAGACCATTGATAGTCTCAGTGTGGAAGGGAGAAGCCTCAACCAAAGGTGTTTGCTACTAATTGTGCATTTTCAAATGGCAGAGAAAAGAACTGCAATTCTCTCATTCAATTTTTGTTTCCTGTCGTTGTTAGAATATTTAGAATATTCGATCGACCTGATTTTTTGTCAAACTTTATTTCAATACTAAATTTTTACTATTTATTTAACAAGCAAAAGCGACTGTGGTCAAAATCGGGGGGTCTTCTTAGACAAAAACACCGAGACTTAATAAAGTTAGAGATAAAATTAAAAAATTTTCAGAAAAACGTTGTCATAATATTACTGTTGAATTCGTAAATAATAGTTGCAATTTGCTGTTGACAGAGAAGGTTAATTTTATTCGTTTGCACTCATTTGGAAGTGCAATATTCTGGTTTCTTTCCAACTCTGGGCAAAAAACCAAAGAATTCATTACAACTGTTGCACTGTTGTAAATTCAGACCTAATTTTTGTTACAAATGTTATGTGAAAAATCTCGCATCTTTGAGGCGGTCTTGATTTTGGAGCCGAGCACAGTGGCAAATTTTGACAACTGAAATCGAGCATTGAGATAATGTCTGACGAAACCGTTTCTGAAACTGAACATGCCACGTCTTTCTTCCATCAAAAAAGGACAATACCGAATCTCTCTTTTGTCCAAAAAGCAACGCTACCAAGTATCTTGTGTTCCAAAATTTTGATACCAAATCTCTCTTGCGCATCTCACTTGCAAACAGAAACAACAGTACCGAATCTCTCTTGCGTCCAGAAACGACAAATTTTGCGAACCTTTCTTGCGTTCAAATTTGACTATACCTAATATAACGAAGACACCGAAGCTCCCCCACGTTCCAAACCGATGATACTTTGTCTAACTTCGTTTATGATCGGTGTTCTAGACTAGGTTTCTCAATTTTTTTCAGATGAAATCGTTCTACCAATTATGCTGGTGACATAACCGGAATGATTTACTCAACCGAAAACCATTATTAAATAGTGTTTTTCAGATAAACCTCTGTTAAAGGGCAGCTATGGCCCTATATCTATTAAAGAGCAGTTATGGCCCTATATCTATTACTTTCCTACCCATGAGGTCATCTTCCACGAGGTCAGTAGTGATCATCTTCTCATTTCTGAGTCTCAGACTCACAGTGTGCGAAATAATACTACTATCGCGTTTGGAGTTGTGAATGTGCTAACTTTGCCGGGCGGATAAATCAGACACTTGTACGATTTCCTTCCAAAACCTGGTCAGTACAAATTGGGAACTTTATTCATCGGCGGTTACTCAATCTTCGTGCACAACGTCTCCAGCACAACAGCTCAAGAGATTGCAAACGAGCTCAAAACACTAGCAGACATTGTGTCCGATCGTACAGAGGAAGTTTACGTTATTGGAATTCCAGAAAGATATAAAAAGCCGCAAAGCGCCAAAGCAGTCAACGATCTTCTATTTGGCCTAAGTTGCAAAGCTCACTGGAAGTATAGATCAGTTTCTAAATACTCGTGGTCGATGCATATTCTTGAGGACGGAGTCCACTTATCATCAGACGGACTCAAAAAGCTAAAGAAGCTATTCAAGGCGAAGATCTTGTACAAGTCCTACAACGTCGACAAGGACAACGAAGGACCTAAATCAGTTTTTTCCTGTGGCTCACGTGAACAACCCCTCTGCATTTGTGGACACTTCAAACCTTGAAAGGTCAGTAGTAGTTGTAGTAGTAAAAAACTTGAAATTGCTCCTGATCCCTTCCCAGCTCATTTGACTTGGTATCTCTCCACAGATACGTTAAGGTTTCATAGAAGAGATAACAAGATACCCAGTCCCTCAGCAATACCCTACCTGAATACAAAGCTACATCTCCGATATGAACCAGTGCAAGTCATGCGAGAATAACATCCTCTGATAAAGGATTCAAATGCTATTTTTGTGGCTGCACAATGCATTTTACTAAGGATTGCACCGGATTTGAGGACGCGCAAAATAAAGTTCTGGTGAAACTTAAACAAAATCTGTTGATGGTCTGCAACGGCTGCAAACCTAAGAAAACCAGCAATATTTGCACAACAGAGGAGAACAGCGCAATGGCAGCAAATATCAAAGCTCTCGAAGCAAAGATGTCTGACTTCATGAAAACCATGGAACAAACTGCTATCAAAGTTGATGAACTGAAAGCTGAAATGACGAAACTGAAGACAAAGTCACAACCACCCAGCAAAGTCGGTGCTACAACGGCCGGCAAAAGGTCCTTTGATAAAATTCCCAGACAGTCATTGGGAATCAGAATCAAGGGCGTGCTCAAAGCACCCGATGATACAACAGACTGGCTCCAGGATGACAAGAAGAATGTTCTCGACATAGAGGATCAGCTAGGCGTTGAAGCAAAGTTAACCAGGTTGAACAGACTTGGTCAAAAAGACCCGAAGAAAGGGCCCCGCACCATCATAATCAACATTGATAACGAACTCGAGAAGGAAAAAATGGTGAAATCAGCCCACAAGCTGAAAGGTTATTCCAGAATTCTAAACCTTGTCTTCATAATTCCCGAACTGAGCAAAGAAGATATGAAAAAGGAGAACGAGGCTCTCATCCTCAGACGCAAAATGATTGCAGATGGTTTCAATTCAAAACATCTACGCATCAGAAACCGTAAATTTTAGAAACTAGTGGCCAAAACCTGGACCATAGTCGCTACCGTAGAAGAAGGGTGGTGACTATGCTCTGGTAACACCAAAATTACCTAATATGCACATTCTGAGGTTCAATGTTCGTATCATACTCTCCTTCGAAAGGCGGACACTGTTCGCAAATTTTGTCACTGAGGGAAATTACGACATAATCTGCCTGTCCGAAACATGGCTAGTCCCTGAAGTACCCGATGAAGCACTTTTTCTTTCAAACCACACTGTATATAGAGCTGACAGACTGAGCTCAGTCATCAAAACGAAACATGGAGTTGTCCTGATAGGCATTAAGCCCAATCATTAAGCATCAATCTCAAACGAACTAGTGCAATTGGATGCCACCTTCGAGGAATCTCTTGTCATTAGAGTAAACACTTCCCAACATTTTCTCATATGTTGCCTCTACAATCCCCCTGTAAATAAATCCTTCCGATAGAAACGTGATAAATTAATTGCTCTTTTTAACGAACTGAAATATAAACAAGCACTTCTGGATTGCAAATTTGTTGTCATTACCGGAGATCTTAATTTCTCTAAGACCTCATGGGACAGCATCGAATCAGCCAACGACTACAAACAAAGCATTTCGGACATTATCTGTGAGCAAGTTTTCAAGTAGATTCTGGAACACAACAACGAAAAGTCTCTCGACGTCTTTCTTTGTAAGGACGACGAAAATGTTTACATCTCTAAGGAGGACAAATAGATCGCATCCCGATACAGCGTATCCGACCACCCTGCATACATCACCACTATCCAACTGACTGTCAATAGATGGACCCCTGTAAAACTCCAGCCAGTTTACAGCCTTAAATCAGCGAATTGGGAATTCTTCGTCACTGCAACCCTTGAAAACCCCTTCCAGCCATACTGCTACAGCAGTGTCGGTGTTCTCCTTCAAGTTTGGTACTCATGGTTCCATGGCATCATGGAGGACAATTCGAAGAAAGTTACCCAACACAGAATGTCCCTGCCACCCTGGATTACCAGCAAAACATCCCACCTGCAAATGCTTCTCAAGACAAAGAAAAAGAAGAAGAAGAATACCTTCAATGTGTTACAAGCTCTCACAATTAAGAAACTGGAGAAACAGGTAAGCAAATCAATAGAGGATGATCTTAAGTTATACGAAGCAAAGGTCTTTGAGACTCGCTACTTCAGTCATATTCAAATTACCTTTCCTGCATCCGCAAAAATCCTGCCATTCCCACCCAAGTGTATAATAAAGAAAGAACAGCTGTATCAGAATTGGACTGTGCTGAAATGTTTAATAATTTCTTCGCTAGCGTTTTCAACACTACAGACAAAACACACGATGCTAACTTCAGCTGAAATGCCCTCAACTTGTTCAGGATCGACCAGTGGAATGTAAATGAGCTGCTCCAAGAAATCAACATCAGAAAATCTACTGGACCCGATGGTATAGGGAACATCATGTTGAAAAAAGCCACCGATGGCATCTCTAAACAACTCACCTTTGTGTATCAAAACATTGTAAATAAAGATTGTTTTCCAACCCATTGGAATTTGTGCCATGTGTGCCCAATTTTCAAAGATGGAAGCAAAAAAGATGTGTCCTGCTATAGACCCATTAGCCTCATAAGCTGCGTATCCAAGGTATTCGAAAAAATACTGTTTGATCACATCAATTCCGTTGTACATTCCTCTCTGCATGCTCAACAGTTTGGATTTCGAAAAAATCGATCTGCTATATTACAACTTTTAGTTTTGCTTTACAGAATCCATCAGTACAACGACGACAAATAATTGAAAAAATTGAGTGTCCTCTTTCGTGATTTCTCCAAGGCATTTGACACAGTCCCGCACACTCTTCTCATCAGAAAAGTTAGAAACTTCGGTATAGGTGGAAAATTGCTGAAACTAATGAACAATTATTTATCGGGTCGTGTCCAATCTGCCAAACTAAACAACACAGTGTCTTCGCCGCTCCGGTTAACAAGTGGAGTCCCTCGGGGCTGCAAACTTGGTTCCCTACTGTTTCTCATGTATATAAACGACTTACCAGATTCTTTCCAAGAGTGTTTTGGCTACGCAGATGACTACAAAATCCTCTTCAGAAATCAAGAAGAAGTTCATGAAGGCACGAAAAAACTAGAATCGTGGTGTACTCTTATCAACATTAATTTAAATGCCAAAAAATGTTTTCTGGTTGTAATCAAAGGTGAAATGGCTGG
>NC_134471.1:40972146-41007891 GCF_964194025.1 Convolutriloba macropyga | reverse complement strand
CTACTACTACTACTACTACTACTACTACTACTACTACTACTACTACTACTACTACTACTACTACTACTACTACTACTACTACTACTACTACTACTACTACTACTACTACTACTACTACTACTACTACTACTACTACTACTACTACTACTACTACTACTACTACTACTACTACTACTACTACTACTACTACTACTACTACTACTACTACTACTACTACTACTACTACTACTACTACTACTACTACTACTACTACTACTACTACTACTACTACTACTACTACTACTACTACTACTACTACTACTACTACTACTACTACTACTACTACTACTACTACTACTACTACTACTACTACTACTACTACTACTACTACTACTACTACTACTACTACTACTACTACTACTACTATACTACTACTACTACTACTACTACTACTACTACTACTACTACTACTACTACTACTACTACTACTACTACTACTACTACTACTACTACTACTACTCTTACTACTACTACTACTACTACTACTCTTACTACTACTACTACTAGACTGTGGTCGACCAATATCAATTAAGAAAATTACAGTGGTCGACTGATATCAGATGAGATAAAAGATTGCCTGAACAATATTAGGTATGGAGAGCTCGTGGTCGACAAGTATCAGACATGACAAGACAGCAGTGGACCAATATCAGGTTCGAAAACACCATGTTTGACCCAAATCACGTACTAAAAGAACCTGGTCGACAAATATCAGGTAATAAAAAAACAGTTATCGACAAGAATCGGCTACTAAAAGACCGTAATGGACCAACATTAGTTATTTCCAAACAGTGATTGACCGATTCGAGGTATGAAAAGATCATGGCTGACCAATATCAGGTATGAAAAGACCCTGGGTCACGTGTCGGCTATTATCATAAATATTAAGACCGTGGTCGTCCAGTAAAAAAAAAATTGTGATCGACAGATATCAGGTAAAAAAAGAACCTGGTTGACGGATATCAGACCGAGATAATGATATGAAAGTCAGACCTGATCGGCGCCAAGCAAACAATAAGGACAGAACTAAGCCCAGAAGTCCAGCTCAATAGAGTAGCCAGTCCTTGTGCATTAAAAAATTCTGTTCGGAGCTCTTAGATATTAATTTTTGTAAGCAGCAATCGGTTTTTTGCAACTCGCATTATAAAGACAAACAATTACAATTACACTGACATTTGATAACTGAAACACCCTTGGTTCTAGGATTGGTTGATGTTCAGTTAAGATGGCAAGCAAAATAATGTAATTAATTTTTGGGCCTACAGTTTGAAAGCATAAGTAATAGTTCTCTCATTGTAAATCTGCCAGGGTAACCAAAATTTGTTCAGTCCAGCCAGGGGCTGAAATTGAGTCTGATCGGTCTGGCCCAGGGTCGGCGTTCTTTCTGTTTGGTATGTCCCCCTGTCCGCAACAATAGCCCGTCTGGCCCAGTTTATTTGGTGTCGAGGACCTCATCGCGGGAAAATCCAGGCATGAAATGACCGTCTCGACATGTATCAGCAATGAAAAGACCGTTGGCGACCTTTTTCAGTTATGAAAAGGCTGTGGTTTGCAGATATTGGGTACCTTTATTCGTCCTTTTCTTACTTCTCCTTTTTCCTGACAGATATTAAGCTCGTATGTATAAATGAGACTAGAGGGGCAGGCAGAAATATGCAAGAGTTTGAAAACTCAATACACTATCGTTTTTTTTATGGGTGGCAAATATATGGTAGCAAGCCAGCTTATAGAATTAGTTTAAATTAGTCGCCAAAGCTTGAACTTGGTGTCTGAAATTAAATCAAAGTCAATGCATGTGCTTTCTCACTTTTAACTTTTGAGGCCATATCAAAAATCTTCCTGTAGAGCTTGGTTTCAACAAGAATATATGTTTGGAAAATTGTGTGTTTTCTTATGCCAAGGGATTAGGTCAGAATATCTTTGTTTTATGTTGCCAAAAAAGACATTTCGTTTTTCTGTTTTTTAAACCCGTTCTCGCACAAAGTGCAGTTTTATAGCAAAATGTTTAGTTCTCCATGATGCATAATTTGCTTACTTAGGGCAATACAAATCTGATTATCATCAAAAATTTTCAGAGGTTGTCGACTCCAAGAATAGCCGACTCCAAGAATATTAGCCAATCAGACGTATCGATAGCCGATCCCAAGAATAGTAGCCAATCAGAACAGGGTGTTTACTCAAGCACAAAATTTGTTCCGGGTTACGTGTTAAAGGCAGAAAATGTTCGTATAACCTAATTTTTAATAAAAATAACCACGATTTGTACCAAACATGGTGGATTTTGCCTCACTACTTTTAGGATATTTAAAGAAGTGCTGACCGATTATGAAGCATTCTTGACTTCAATAACATCAGAAAAAAAACCTGTCAAACCAGCTTCAAAAAAGACTTTGCCGTCTAAAATCACTTGTGGCCTAGTACTTTATAATGAAAATACAATGTTACGAATGTTGCTTTAGTCGAAATACGAATTCAAATAGCTTTCCGAACTTCAGTTATCTGAGTTTATATTGGTTCTGCGACCCGGGAGAGAACCAATAGAACCAACTGAGAACACTTAAAGTTGGGGACCTTTATGTATATTGGATCCATGACTTACTGACCAAAGGGCGGCCACCCTTACTGAGTCACTTTTAATTAATTCGACACTATACTTAAATAGACCACTCATAAGGCTTGTTCAGTCAATCAAAGCGAGGAAAGGCATCGATAGCCGAGGAAATCTGACTGTTGACGAGAACCGAGTATTTAAATACGCACAAAAATTGTTCCAGTTTACCTAATAAATGAAGAAAATGTTTGTATAACCTAATTATAAGTAAATTTAACCACGATATCTGTCTAAGTCTTCTCTGACTTAACCAACTAAGACTAAAGATTACCCTAGTTGAGAAATACGCTCGGAAAATATGCCATGGTTAATCAACTTCAGGCAAGACATGACTGTGGTAGACCAATATCAAAAAAGAAAACACAGCGGTCGATTGATATCAGATATGGGAAAAAAGTGTTTTACCAATATCAGGTATTGAAAGCTCGTGTTCGACCAGTATCAGTCATGACAAGACCGCGGTGGACCAATTTCAGGAACGAAACCAACATGGTCGACCAAAATCAGGTACTAAATAAAACTGGTCGACCAAAATTATGTAATAAAAAACAGTTATCGACAGGCAGCGTCTATTAAAAGACCGTGATGGAAAAATATCAGATATGAACAAACAGTCATTGATCAGTTCCAGATATGACAAGATCGTGGTTGACCAATATCAGGTATGAAATGGGCCGGGGTCACGTATAGCAGGTACCAAAATACTGTGTCGGCCATTATCATAAGTAAAAAGACCGTGGTCGACCAGTAAAATTCGCGATCAGGGAAAAAGAGAACCTGGTCGACCAATATCAGACCAAGATAATAATAGGAACGTTAGCCCTGATCAACGCCACACAAGCAATAAGGACAGAACTAATCCCGAAAGTCCACCTCAAAAGAGTAGCCAGTCTTCTGCAACAAAAATTTTCTGAGCTCTTGGATAAAAATTTTTGTAACCAGCAACCGGTCTTTAGCTACTGGCAACAAAAAGAAAGACAATTACAATTACACTGAAGTTTGATAACTGAAAACCTTTGGTTCTAGGATGGGACAGTTTTTGGTTAAAGGGGCAAGCAAAAAAATGTAAGTAAATTTTTGGGCCTATAATTTGAAACGCATAAATTATAGTTGTCTCATTTCAAATCGGCGCAATTAAGTCGGTCTGGCCCAGGGTAAATTGTTCAGTCTAGCCAACTGTTGAATTGAGTCTGCTCGGTCTGGCCCCATTTCGGCCTTGGGTCTGTTCGGTCCGACCGAGGTCTTGGGTCTGTTCGGTCGGGCCCAGGGATGGTCTTGGGTCTGCGCCGTCTGGTCCAGATCTTGGTTCTCTGCGATCTGGCCCAAGATTGGGCTTTGGTCTGCTCATTCTGCCCCACGGTTGTCTCTGATCTGTTCGGTTTGTTCGCTCTGGGGTCTGTTCTGTCTCGCCCTTGGTGACCAAAGTCTGGTAGGTCTGACCAATACCAGAATTTGGTTCTTCCTGGTTTGAACCCCATGTCGGCAACAATCGCCCGTCTGGCCCATTTTGTTTCGTGTTGAGGACCTTATAGCGGGCAAAACGGGGTATGAAATGACCATGTTGACAGATATCAGCTACGAAAAGACCATTTTTAGTTATGAAAAGACTGTGGTTCGCGGATATCGGGTACCTTTATTCGTCCCTTTTTTAATTCTTCTATTTCCTTACAGATATTAATCTCGTATGTATAAATGAGACTAGAGGGGCAGGCAGAAATATGCAAGAGTTTGAAAACTCAATACACTATCGTTTTTTTATGGGTGGCAAGTATATGGTAGCAAGCCAGCTTATAGAATTAGTTTAAATTAGTCGCCAAAGCTTGAACTTGGTGTCTGAAATTAAATCAAAGTCAATGCATGTGCTTTCTCACTTTTAACTTTTGAGGCCATATCAAAAATCTTCCTGTAGAGCTTGGTTTCAACAAGAATATATGTTTGGAAAATTGTGTGTTTTCTTATGCCAAGGGATTAGGTCAGAATATCTTTGTTTTATGTTGCCAAAAAAGACATTTCGTTTTTCTGTTTTTTAACCCGTTCTCGCACAAAGTGCAGTTTTATAGCAAAATGTTTAGTTCTCCATAATGCATAGAAAACTTACTTAGGGCAATACAAATCTGATTATCACCAAAAATTTTCAGAGGTTGTCGACTCCAAGAATAGCCGACCCCAATAATTCCAGCCAATCAGAAGCATTGTTAGCGGACCCCAGGAATATTAGCCAATGAGACGTATTAATAGCCGACCCCAGGAATATTTGCTAATCAAATCCGGGTAATGAATTAAGCACAAAAATCGTTCCTTCGATTAAGTTGCTTTAGTCGAAATATGAATTCAAATAGCGTTCCGAACTTCAATTTTCTGATTTTAAGTTGGTGACGCGATCCGGGAGCCAAACAATATAACCTACCGAGTGAACTTAAAGCAGAAAATCTTTACATTGGTTCCGCGACTTACTGACCTACGGAGGGGTGGCCATCCTTACTGAGCCACCTTAATAAATTAATTTGATGATATACTTAAATTGATCACTCAGAATGCTTGTTCAGTCAACAAAATCGAGGCAAAGTGTCGATAGCCGACTGTTGCGGTTGACCCGAAAAAGAGTGTGTTTTGAGCAGCAGTTGGTGATGCTTCAACTTGTAATTAAGAGGAGCCATTGGAGCTGAGATATAAAGATCCGAAGTGTTACTTGGAAGAGAGTGTGCAGAAGGCGATTGACAAAATCTACAGCAAGACTGCATCCACTGCTCTAGAAATGAAACAGCTGATTGGTTCGTTTCGATGAAAAAGGATCCAAATATTATCAGCACTCGGTATGCAAAGGGACTTCGGAATCTTCTTAGACAGCTCAGTGCAAAGAAGATGTCGAAAAATGGTAAAACTCATTTGAGGCTATAAAAAAGAACATTAGACTTTTGTTTTTGCTGTAATTGTTTTTCTGTTTTACACGACAAAATCTAACACCTCATTGACATTTTTGGTAGTTTTTTTTGGCATATGTTGCATTAATAAAATAATTCAACGTTATCAGCTGAAAAAAATTAATTAACTGTCACCATTAACCGCTAAAGCTCTAAAGCTAACTGTCCAGGATATTAATACCCATGGATTAGTAGAAAATGACCTACGCCTCTTGGACGGCAACACAAAACTTTGCCTATGCCAAGAGTGCGGGTTTGAACACATGAACACGTAATTCACTCCCTGCGCTCGCAATATGAAAATGAAAAACCTCAAAAAGAAGCTTTTCTCTTAATAGACGCAAAAAACGCTTTTAACAGCCTTAACTGTAACTTGTTAATTGAAAATGTCAAAAGAATTTGCCCTGCCTTGAGCTTTGTTTTTGAAAACCCATATTCAACTCCGTCCGATTTATACGTTGCAGGTAAAACACTGCAGTCTCTAAACGGCACAACTCAAAGGGACCCCATTGCTAAGGCTATGTACGGAGTAGCCACCCTTCCCTTGCTCCTGTTTTTCCAGAATACGCACGTGACGCCAAAATGGTACGCAGACGTCGGCAGCACAGTAGGAAGATTGGAGGACTTACTGATTTCCTTGAAATATTCCATTCAACATGTTACCAATTTTAGCTACACCGTGAAGTCCCTGAAATGTCAAATAATAGTAAAAGAGCCTTCAAAGATCAAAACTCTTGGGTTATTTGAGGAGACGGCGGTTAAAATTGTTGATGGCTGCCGGGTTCCAGGATCTGTAAGAGGCAATGAGAGAAGCTATGAGAACTTTAATGTAATCACAGATAAAATGTATTTCAATTTGTTGAAAAATTTTGGGCAGGTAGCAAAACCGGCAACTCAAAATGATTACGCATGCCTCACAAGAGGCGTGCAACACAAATTAAATTTCGTGCCCAAGACAAGGCCAAACTAACGGAAAATATTCACAGACGCTGAAGCCAACATCCAAGCGAACGTCCTACCGTCGTTCTTTGATTCTCAGGTGTCTCAATCCGCACGAGGATTGTATTCGCTACCAACCCGGGCTGACGGACTTAACATCAAGGAGCCAATAGATAACAAAACGTAGTACGCCGCTTCGCTGACCGCATGCGCTCCTCTTGATGTTGAGGATCTAGCAAATGCTCATCTCACCCAAGAACGCATAACGCACGACCAACAAACTGCACGCCTGAATAAAAATTAATCGCGTAAGAAGGATCTCATGGAACGCCTATACATCGAGAAACGTCTCGTAATAGAAATTGCTTCGGAAAAAGAGCCTCGAATTGGCTCACAGCTCTACCACTTAAACGTTTCTAGTTTTGATAGCAATCTCGTCTTGATAGCAATCTGAAGTCTCATGTGGTCTACGAATTCAGTTGTTGTGCATGCAATACCACCTTTGTCGAACAAACGTGTCGACATTTGGCCACGAGAATTTCTGAGCATCAAAATACCGATTCGCCGGTGGGACAACATGTAGTGGAATGCTGTGGGGCTCTAAGGGCCTTTAACTATAAGATAATTGATCAGTGCAAGAATAGCAAAAAACTTATGACCATAGAAGCTCTACACATTAGTAGATGCAAGCCACAAATGAATACGTGGAACGAGTACAAAAATAGGGAACTAACAATGAAATATTATGTGCAGAATGCATGTTCTGCTTAAATATTTTCGAATTGCCATGCGAACAACGTTGTATTGCGGATCAAAAGGAAAATCTCCAAATCAAAACTCAAGCAGAAAAAGACTCAAATTAAAAATTTTAGAGTTTTCCGTAACTCTTTAACTTACTTTAATGTTGAAAACTGAAAAAAATTTTAAAAAATTTGAAAAAGTAAATAGATAATCAAGAGACGTTGCTGTATATATGCATATCTGTAAACATTTACATTAGCTCCTGACGACGCAAGTTATTGAGAAAACGTTCGAGTGTTTTAACAATTTTATATCGCTTTTTAACACTTTTTATTTAAACCTTTCGGTTTCAGTCTGACGAAGTAAGAATTTAGATACTGGCTTTCGCATTAGACATAACATCGAAGCCAAAAATGCGCCCATTAATTGACCATGTGTTGAAAAGTTTACGCTATCACAGGCTCTCCACTGGGCGACAGGTGGGTATACACACATGGGACACAACGAGATCCGAAACACCTTTGAAAAGATTATGCAAGACGTTTTCTATGTTTTCGAGATTGAACCGACTCTTCAGCTGTTTAAAGGGAGTCGTTTATACACTGAACTGTTAGCACTGACGAAAACGCGAGACTGTACATTAAAGCGAATGGCCTATCGGGGTCCAGGTTCAGCGGTTGTTTTTTAGACGTAAAGTTCTGTAACCTACTTGCCAAGTCATGCCCGAAATTTGCGTAGAAGCGTACAACTATGAGTCGTTGAAGTGCCTCAAGTATTAGCATTGAATACGTGAAGTCGAGGACAGTTACTTCGTTCTGCTCGTGATTTAATGCATGGGGGGCGCAGGACCGTCCGCAACGCGCACTATAAAACAACTAGCTAGCAAAATTGGTGAAAAGAAAAACAAACCATACTCTGTGAAAAGAAAGAACGTACATACGCACGAGAATAAGTTTTGCTCTTCTGCGCAGCACTATCATATGCCTCAAAGGGTTCCTTGGTTCCAAACAGCCGACTGACATTGCCGTAAATTTACATACGATGCTGTGATGTTTTATAGTGGGGGCTCGCTGTTCCGTCCATTGGGTGGATCACATCCCCGCCTGAACATGTAAAATAAAGATGAGTTTGCTCTTAAGCAGCGTAGGACACTCCAATGGATGAGTAGTGATCCCCCACTATGAGACATCACTGCATCGTATATATTTTTGAAGACAAGACACTATAGCTATTTTGTTGTTGTGGATTTACAGCTGTGCTGAAGGGTCTAAGGAACTGCCTCATGAGAAATATCAATATAAACATCACTGCAGCGTATATAATTTTAAAGACAGGCACTTTCAGAGCTCCGTCAAAGGAAATGAATTTCTATATAAGCTAATTTGTTGTCTCCCCTCCCGCACTGTGGCACTGCAAGAACTATCAATGTCGGTCGGCCGTTTGGAACCACGGCACCCTCTGAGGCATATGATAGCGCTGCGCAGAAGAGCAAAACTTATTTTCGTGCGTATGTATGTTATTGCGTCGGAGTATGATTCGTCTTTCTTTTCAGCAGTTTTGCTAGCTATTTGTTTTATAGTGCGCGTTGCGGACGGTCCTGCGCCTCCCATGCATGAAAACGCCCCCCATGCAGGAATATGAAGAACAACTTTGGAAATTGCAAAAAGAAGTTCTGTTCGGCTGGTGTTTTCCTGTATGGGAGGCGGAGGGGCCTCTGCAACACGCACTGTAAAACAGCTGACAACAAAAACCGTCGACACATACTCGGAAAGGACGACACATACTCGGACGCAATTACGTAAATTTGAACGGAGATAAGTTTTGCACTCCTAAGCAGCGCAATTATCGGTCTCAGAGGCTGCTGTGTCCCTTAACATGTAGCTGAGATCGATAATACATATAATGTTGTGCAGAAAGGAAGGCTAGACACATAATTAGTTTAGTATTTTAATCTTCGGGTGCGGCTCCTGGAGCCTAGCGTATTGATGTAAGTTTAAAATTCAATGTTTTTGCGGTAAATTTAATTGGTGTGATGTTTGAAAGCTCACTGTTCCGTCCATTGGCTGGATCATACCCCCTCGTTTTTCCCGAAAGATACTGATTATCAAGATCAATTAACTAATTCTTGTATCCTTTGTATTTTTTTGCATTTCAGACCTTGAAAATGGCGGCTGTACCATGTATGTGGGCCCAAAGCAAGGACATAGTTTTCATAACCTTTGAGGTTACCGACACATCGAAAGCCACTGTTGAAGCCAAAGAAAATAAGCTGAAGTTTATGTATGTATTTTTCACTTTCCATTGTGTTAATTATAATTAAGAGCGCTAAGTAGGTTGATCTCTGGCGAAATTGTAATTACATCCAGTAACAACTAAACGTTCTAATGAACTGCTTGAGACTAATTTGTCCGAATTAAGGTGCCCCAACTACAAATGCCCATTGTACCATATTATCCCTTAGCAGTCTAAAATGCATTTATGGTGAAATATGGTGAAATATTTTTTTTATCTTGGCCTGGCATCCTGGTAGACAATTAACGAGTGTTGAAATGCAGGCGTGAATGACTACAGATTCCATTCCTGTACTTTTCTCTGAAAAACGTGTCGATTGATGGGTAGCATTTGTAACAATTGGAAGGCATTGATCATACCGTCAGAATATACTGAGTACAAGTTTACCGAGGCTTTGAATTTTAGCTGCACCAAGAAAAGTGGCGATGAAATGACCAGGGAAATTGAGCTGTTCAAAGATGTTATTGAAGTAAGTAAAATGCAAATAGAAGTTTAAAGCTTTTTATTGACTCAAGTTTTGTTTATAGGATGTAAAGGTACGCCGCTCTGACCGCGATGTTCTGTGCACTCTAACAAAAGCTCCTTCAGATGATGATTCTTTCTGGCCCAGGCTGACGAAAAGCAAGCTTAAGGTAGGACCTATTGCTATTGTAAAAGAACAGGTGTCCCCCAAAATGTTTGGCGCAGATTTCAACTGATGTTTCTTGATAAAACCGACAGGTTTAGAGTTTGTGGTTCCGGACGTCGCTAATGATTCTTGAGATACGCCGCATAAGTAGGACAAGCGAAAGCGAGCACCAGGCTTAAAATTTAGCTTAATAAGCGTTTCTTTGAAGCATGTTCTTCTGCTCGATGACAGGTTGCGGTCTTTTTCCAAACCCCTCAGCAGTGTGTTCATGTGATCCAAAAAATGCTTGATGCTTTTCGAAGAGCTAAACTGTAAAGTAGTTTGGGAAAACCTGAAGAGGCAGTTTCAATGCGTTTTGTACGGGCAGTTTTTCAGTTAAATCTAAATAATCTTTTCCATAGTTTTTGTGATCATGAAACAAAGTACTGCTCACAGTACTGCTTAAAAAATTCCTTCGGTGATATGATTGTTGACAAAAAAATGCAGATTAATTTAATTTTCTATTGTCAAACCTAGCGCTGTATTTTGGTAAGAAAAATGAAGGAACACCATGTTCCGATGTCGCGACTCATGATTTGATTTTTGGCCAATATCAGAAAGATTGTTTTGATATCATCAGAGAGCTAAATCCCAACAAGCGCAATGGTCCTTGTAAAGTACCCGCTTTGGCTATTATTGATGGTAAGCAAATTTTAGCCCCCCGTCCACCCACCTGACGTTAATTATAAATCAATGACGGTTTTTCCTACGATGCTCAAAAGAGCTGTCATAACACTAATCTATAAAAAAGATGACATCTTGGACCCTGTAAACTATCGTCCAATCTCGATAACTACTTCATTTTCTAAAATATTAGAAAGTTGCTTGCACAAACAAATCACAAGTTTTATTGAAAGTAGGAAATTACTATCGCCGCTTTCATTTGGATTTCGACGTATGGTCTGAAAAAATTACAATCTCTTTTCAAAAGTTTTCAACTTCTGCATTATAGGTCATAAAATGTTTTCTTACGGATCGCATACAAGTTTGTTTTAATTGAGTTGTCAAATTGGAATGAGCTATAACAAGGTGTTCCTCAGGGGACACTTTTAAGACCACCACTTTGCAACATACATATAAATGACCTCCCAGAGCAAGTAAGTGAAACTGATAAGCTTTATAGTATGCGGATGATTGTCTATTGTTTTGTAGTCACAAAAACTCAGATATTGATTTTAACTTTGCAGGAAAACCTTTAAAGTTTGGAAACTTACTTTTGTATCAATAGGTTAAACTTGAATGCCAAAAAAACATCCGCGCGCAAAATTGATAACAGGCTCAATGATTCTGAGGCTGTAGTTGTAGGAACAGCATCAGTAAAAAAATTAAACCAGTGTAAATATTTAGTTATTTTCAAACCCGTGGAAAAATTTATGAAAAATATGGCTGTTGGTATCAAAACTATTGAAATTGTACAACATATCCCACCACAGTATTACTCATGCTTTTCAGGCACTTGTCATTAGTAATTTAGTGTACTCTGCTCTATGTCTCTTTCAAATCAATTTGAATGCATTCTTTGGAGAAACAGATGAATTGGGCTTTGAAGTGTTAATTTTGTTGTAGTATAAAATCTTCAAATGAATTATTATGAAAACGTAAAAATGTTATCTGTATGAGACAGGTGATCGAGTTGAAAACTATAACGTACTACTTCCAATGCATTAGGGATATGAAAAGAGCCCTTCATCGACAGCTTAAATTACCTGCGCCCAGCTATAGGATGAACAAGTAGGAAATATTCCTTCCGTTTCTTCATCTTCTAAATCATTCTTAAATCTTGTATCGTTGAATTGGAACTCATTACCATTGTACCTGCGAGATACAAATGTAAGTATACAGGTATTCAAAAGTCGATCGACACAATTTTTTTAGCCGAGTCAACAGCAGTTTCTATCCAACAAGCTAGCACATGGCGTGACTTCCGCTTCAAATAACCTGTATAAAAACTATTTGTGTTTCCACATAAATCATTTACAATTATTGTATATTAAGCGACAGCTATCCCTATACAATAATACCGTGTTCTCTCTCGCTCAGAATATTTTACCTGTAAGATTTATCCAAAAATTAGTTTCTTTTTGTGCTAAACAGATAATCTATATGCTGCTTTAGATTTCCTAGGTCGTGACATTGAGAAGCTTTTCAGCTTACACTTATCAAAAATTTTTATTGTGAAATTATTTTTAACTTTTTGATCTAGAGACAAAAGTACGAAAATTTTTTAACTGAATTGCTCAGGGTACCGCCAGAAAGAAATTGTTTTAATTTGTTTAATAAGACGCTATTTTGCGTTAAATCCTAATAAGGTCCCACCTTTTCAACGTAGAGGAGGAAGCAATGTCTTTTGCTATTATTAAGGTTCAGCGAAGTTTTTGGTACACGTATTTTCTAGTACACTTCTATGAGAGTTGAACCTACAGGGAGATGAAAGGCTAAACAGTTATACTGTAGAATTTTATTTCGGCTGCGCATAAAGAAGAACATTATTTCTTTCCTTTCTCCACCCTCCATTTTTTATAACATCAGATGAAAGGGTAATTAATTTTTATTTAACTAAAGTATTGAATGAATGCCACGCTGTTGTAGAGTTAAGACCGCGAATGTTTTCGATCCACTGGTGTCAAAGTGCAAATAAAATTTGGATCTTTTCCTTTTGTGCCCCCCCCCCGGTACGTTATGCTCCCCCCAGTTACAGAGCACGTACCATTACATAGTAAATCATTATGTAGAAATATGGCACATGCGTCGGGGGGGTGCAAATAATATGCACCCACTAAGCTGGGGGGGCACAAACGGAAAAAATCCTAAAATTTATTAAAAAAAGACATTACCTCCTTCAGTATTCTTAAGAGCGAGAAAAAATTGTGAAATTTCAATAAGCGAGCGATTTTTTTATCACGCGCTGCTTTTTCAAAGCGGTTTCAACTCTAACTTTTCTGCCAGAACTGTTTCTGGCAATCATTTTGGCTAGCAATGGTATGTTAGGAAGCATTTTTGCCATTTTAAGCAAACATTAGACTTTTAGATGAGTCTACTTGAACGCCTCTTTGAAATTACTTTTCGCAATCTTATTTTATAGCAATTGCGGTCTTTCTCTGGTTGAGTGTAGTTGTTTTAGTGTACTTGGTGAGCTATTGATTTAATTGATTTTGAATTTAGGTTGTTTGTTAAAAATTTTTTTATTTTCGTCTGTTATTTGCGAAATTTTGCCTATTTGTTCTGATTTTGAGCTCTTTGCAGTTTTTGTTCGCTAGTTAATTGAAAGCTGTTTAGTAAGCGCTGTTTCTAAGAGATTACAGCTCAAGGTCATATAGTGCAGTTTGTATAATATAAAGGATACGATTATGTATTTTTTCGTTTCTTTGTTTGCTTCTTTGGTTGGTAAGCGGATCTGACAGGCATTGGTTGGGTCACCAATTGAGCAGAAAAGAATTGTCTCCGAATAATTGTTCGGAAGCAGCATATAGCAGTTTGCAGGGAATTTTGTCAACCATAAATTTTTGTTGTTTCTTTTTTTTAAGGTATACTCCGTGTGCACCGTTTTGTCGTTTTTTTTTCAATTGGTGGTCGTTTATCGAATGACAATAATTTTAATTGCAAGTGTTTTTATAACCGACCGATAATTGTTTCGGGTCGCAAGTTGTGAGGGTATTTTCTTTAATTTTTGCATCGTATTGTAACAATTTGATTTTTCTCATGTTAATTTTACTGTTATTGATTCAAAATAACGACCATAAATAAGTAGAGGAACTTTTTGTTTAGGGAATTGTTGACTGGGACTTAAGTGAATATCTACTTCGAGTCGGTTCCGGAGTCTTCCTGATGTTTTTTAGAAGAGTGGAAAAGCAATTGGTCGAGTGGTGTAAATTTTTTGCTCTAATTTCACAGTAGAGTGAGAAAACGGTGTTTGAACAAAAATTTGCTTTCTCGCTAGAGGACCTTAGCCGCGTTTACTAGTTGTTCAAGTGCTTAGTGTGATGAAGCTACCGGGAAGGCCGTAGTTTAAGGTTAAAAGGTCATCTTTAGTTTTTGAGCCCAAAATATTGCAGTTTTTCGTGTTTTTTTGTACTTTTCGAATTTTTTGTTGGACCAGTCTAGAATTGAGGCTGGTTAATTTTGATAAGCGTCTTTTTGCAAGACATAAGTTCTGTTTATCACCATTTTCAGACCTATTTGTTTTGGTAAACCAAAAAACACGCAAATTTATACTAATTTTTACATTTTCGAAGCATTTTGAAAATTTTGTCTTTTGAGTTTTTTCAATCCTAGGTGTCAATGAACCTCTTCCTGGGTTTGAAAATGGATTACTGCACAGTTTCTAGTGGTAATAGAATGGTTTTCAACATTTTAACATCACGAATTTTAGCATTTTTTTTACAAAACTTTTTTATTTCATCGTCAAGATTTTTGTTACAACATATGACGTCACAATCTTTTACATTTGCGTTTTGTTCATTCGTTCATGCGACATTAACTGAACTGTATGCGTGAAGTCATTTTTGACTCATTGTTTAGCAACTTTTTCGTTCACGTGCCTGATTAAGTTTTTGGTCACACATGGCTTACCCTGTTCTCAAAAATGTCTTCCTCTCTCAAATCGACTTTTCTTAAGGTCGAGTGAGTGTTGATATGCATATTCGTTAAACGAGTTATGTCTTAGTTTTCAAGTTGGTTGTGTTGCTTGGCAAGTGACGTGTTAGACATTATGTGCAAATTCAGATGACCGATCCTCCTGGTCGAAAGGCATAAAATCAAGAGACGGGAGTTGAACCTTTGTGTTTTCATTTTATTAAAAGTTTCTATGTTGTCTAGTGTTAAATAACTATGAGTTAAATATTTATAGGCAGTCCCTTTTTGTACTTGAACGCCACTTACTTTCCATAATTGTTATTAATTTTTTTCAGTACTATCTAAACTATATATACATTGCCTGAAGTTTAATTTGCCAGGCTGAACGCTGAATGAAGATATGTTGTTTTATTGGTTTTTTAAACCAATAAAAAATTGGTTTAAAAAACCAATTTTTTATTGGTTCGACGAATTTCAACTTTATTCGGAAGCTGTCTTTTCACGATCTTTTTACACATTTTTCCATTCTTTGTCAAGTCAAATAGAAATGATTTAAGTCAGGGTCTTAAGTAAGAAAAGCGGGAAGGTCGTGAAATTGTTTCAAACTGATATTTAAGTTGGCTGAGAATTTGGTGTTTGAACAATTTTTAAGCTTTATTTTTCATTGGAGGCTATTTGAATGTTTTGGATGTTTTTTCGCATGTTTTTGGCGAATGCTTTACAAAGGTTTCTTATCTGTTATTGAATAATTCGCCCTGCTAATTGTTGAGAGCAATTTGTTTGAAGGTAGTGGGTTTATGTTTATTTTTCTAATGAGGCGAGTCTTATTCTCTTAAAAAGTTATAGTAGTATTCATTGATTTAAGCGACTCTGGAACTAATTTGTCCATAAATAAAACATTTTTGCGTTTAATTGTTGCACTTTATCCCTTAATTTTATTATTGACTAGTCTCAGGTGCCTTCTTAACTTGTTTAATTGCTCTCAAGTGGAGTTTGTAGCAGTTACATTAGTCCTGTTGATCTTTTTTATGCGATTTTTCGTCTGACCCATTTGACTCTTCGTCTTTAAAAACGTGATAAACAGTTAGCGCCCAGCGGGCATTAAGCTTCATTGGAGGACCTCAGCCGCGTTTACTAGTTCTTCCAGTGTTTAGTATGATGAAGCTATCGGGAAGGCCGTAGTGTCAGGTTAAAAGGTCAATTTTAGTTTTTGACCCCAAAATTGCATATTTTTGTTTTTTTTGTCGGACCAGTCTGCAATTGAGGCTGGTTAAAGTTGATAAAGTACTCTTTGCAAGACATAAGTTATTTTCACCATTTTAGGAGCTACATGTTTTGGTATTCCAAACAAAAACACGCAATTTTTAATTTTCACAATTTTTTCCAAGCTTTTTGAAAGCTTTTGAGTTGTCTCAGCCATGAGTGTCAAGAAACCTCCTCTCTAGGGTTTGAAACTAGATTACTGCACAGTTTCTAGTGGTAATGGAATGGTTTTCAACATTTTAACATTACGAATTTTAGCATTTTTTTCACAACACTTGCAATTTTGGACATTTTTCATGATTTTGGTTTTTCTTTTCCAGACCCAAGTGCCGGAAAACCTCCATAAGGGTTTGATATTAATTTACTGAAAATTTTTCATGGCCATGGAACAGTTTTCAACTTTTTGATATCACAAATTTTTGCAGTTTTTTGATAAAATTATAAATTTTTTATTATTTGAAGTTTTCAAACTTTTGGAAAAATTTTATGTTGAAGTTTATGGATTTTTGTGAGCCAGTGAAACTATTTAAGGCTTGAAATAGGGATACTGGATTTTCTGAGAAATGGAAATGATTCTGAAGATATAAATATTACCAATATTAGCAAGATTTTGTTAAAATTTGCGATTGTTTTTAAAATTTTTGATTAATTATGTCCTTTCCTAACGATCATTTCTGGCCAACTCAATTGACAGAAGTCCAGATACAAAAAACGGCTTTGAACTTTTTTTTCACTGTAAAATCTGGAAACATTTTTTCTATATGATTTAATTACTAACAATCATGATTCAATTACTAACAATGTCACCGTGGAAAATATTTCAGCTCTCTCTCTCTCTCTCTCTCTCTCTGTTGGTTGGGGCTTGTTTCCTTTTCTTTCTCGTTGACGTTTTAGCTCTCTTACACTATCTCTCTCTCTCTCTCTCTCTCTCCTTCTTTCTTTCCTTCACTTTTTGTTGATGCTGCACTTCAGCTTCTGTTATATGGCTTGATGTTATAATCTATTACCCTCAATAGCGCTTAATTAGATTAGGAATGTATGAACATATGTTTCATAAATGACTTAAATATCACTTTTTAGGAAATAGTGTTAATTGCTCTGAAACGAAGTTTTAAGCAATTATATTAGCCCTGTTGGTCTTTTTTTGTACGATTTTTTGCTCGACCGATTTTTCTTCTGACCCATTTGATTTTTTGGTCGCAGAAACGGGATAAAGAGGTAGCGCCCAGTGGGCCTCAAGTTCTCCTAGAGCCTTTCAGCTCACGGGTTTCCAAGTATGTGATTCATAGAAACTGTTTTACTTATTCTTATGATGTGAAGGCCGGTTCTTAGAAATTGATCCCCACCCGCACCCCACAACCCCCCAATCCCCACGCCTGCACATCGTTCAGGCCGTAGGAGTCCGTGCAGCGAAATATCCCCCTCCCATGGTTCCCCCCCTGCAACCCACCCCCTCTGCGCTCACCTCACGCCCCTTCAATTAAGCTAACGCTAGCCTGACTAAACCGTGGCTTGCTACTGACGAATCCATCCGGTCGTTTGTGAGCAATTCGCCCGACGTTAGTAGGGTATGTTTAATTAAATGAGTTTTGACGTTTACTGTGCAATCGATGTTCTTATTCGTTCTGACATTTGTTCTCTGAAGAAATAGTTTTAAAGTTTTGCTCGTTTTTGGTTTCCTTTTGCGAGTTCCTTAAAAGGTGTATCGTGTTTTTAACAGTTGATAAATGTAGTGGTCTTTCTGTTTTTTTTCTGAATTTGTAGCAAATTCGATCATTACAGCTTAATTCGCTTTTAAGGTGTCGAAAATGGTAATAGGTTGAGGGAGCAACTCAACTCCTGTATATGCTTGCCTAAGAAGTGAACAACAAATGGCTTTATATGCAAAGTAGAAGGACAAATGTAAAATTCGCATTGTTTAAGAGAGCTGAAAAATGGTTGACTGAAGGTAATTTTAAATTGTTTGAAATATATTATTAGATAATTTATGACAGCAACACTTGAGCTTACAAGCTTCCATTTAGAAACAAATTTGAGCCATTATTTTGATAATGGCGTATTTACAAAATTTTTGATGAAAGCTTTGACTGTAATTTACTTTTAGGACAAAACTATCAAAGTGGATTTCGCACGATGGAAGGAAAGCGATGATGAAGAGGGAGATGACTTCAATTTCGATAATGATGTAAGTTGCCACAAGTTACCACACGACAAACTTAATAACTGAATTCTCAAACCAATTGCATGTGCTTCTTAGCGTTTCTTAAGTGAAATTCTTTGATTCTATGCTGATTTTTTACATCTGTTATTGTCATCGTCGTACCTTGCCGCCTTTAATTGTTAGCGATATGCATTTTACAGTCTGGACTGGTGGCGGATATGAATAGAACTTTAATAAATTTGGTTGATAGCTTCGACAGCGAGCTATTGTTGGCCTTCTCCTGGTTTTTACAATCCAAAGATTATGGATATTATTGGTGCTGTCTTCTAACATGTGTTCACGCATTTTTCCATGATTATAGCCCCCAATAATGGTAACTTACCATAATTGGAGGTATAACTGGAAAGACCCAAGGTTTTTGTTTACCATTTAACGTCACGCTCACTTCCATTTTTTCATTCAAATCCTCTTTTTTCCATTCATACAATTTCAACTGAAATGCGTGCGTGACGTCGTTCTTAGTGGAGCAATTTTTTTATTCATTCATGTGATAAATTTTTGGTCACATGACTTCCCTCACTCTCAGTAATGACTTTCCTCACTTTAAAATTATTTCAATTTTAAAAAGATAAGAGGTCAACTAAATATCTGAAGGTTTAACTGAGGGCAGGTAATAGAAACAGTAAACAGGTTATACAATTTTGTCAATCCAAGTATGACATATGAGCGAGGATTCAGCCATAGGGTAGCATTAAGGTATGAAAAGCAGCAGATTTTGCATGTTAGTGCAACATTTCTATTGAATAAAGCTTCATACTCGTTTTTTGCACTGGCGAAAAGTTTTTAAATGATAACGAAACTTACATAGGACAATGAAATTTAGTTGAATTATTATTAGTTGAAGTTTTATGAATTATGTCCAGTCTATAAAAATAGAAGTGTCGAGAAGGTCTATCCTGTTTTTGAACTGTAATTGCAAGAAAATCTGGAAATAAAAACTTTCATAAAATCACTGTTTTCGGGGGAAAAAACTGAGTTGTTGTGCAATTGATGTGTTCGAATTTAGCGTGTGCGCGTATATTGCTGATCCTCATCATAACTATGTATGTTATGCTTAGATGTCGGATATGATGGCTGGCATGGGCGATGGTGGTCTTGGGGGTCTAGGAGGCATGGACGGTGGACTCGGTGGAATGGACGATGACGAGGAACCGGACTCAGACGATGAGGATGACATGCCAGATTTAGAGGATGCAGCCGCCACAGAGGCCGCACCTCCCGATACTACCACCGATGCCTCTGTGTCTGAAGAAGCAACACCTGCTGCCGGTACTGCTACTGAAGAGACGACATCTTAACATAACTCCCATCTTACATTGTTACTTCTGGCGACCACGTGCTTTTCATTGGAAGATGAGTCGCCGCCTTTAGCCAATCAAGAACTGCTACAAATGATCTTTTCACTCTTGATGAACTTGCTGCTTTGCAGTAGTTTATGCGAGAACTGAGAGGCGATTTGAAGAACGATTTTGTTGATGGAATGGATTATAAGTTGTAGTTGATTTTCACTGTTTGTTCGGTAGCTTGACTGAGTTCTGAAATTCATTTTTATTCGGATTTTTACTGTTTCAGAATGTTATCTGACGAATTTTAGCGTGGTAGATTCTTCTAGAATTTCAGATCAACATTTTTGATTGAAGGGGCAACTATGTTTTTGCACTACTATGTCTCAGAAGAGTTGTTACCAATGTATTACATGTAATTACCTGATACTATATTTTTCTGATACCGATTTGTACTGTTTGTTCACTAAAGAGACGACTATAAATGTCGCTGTGCTGCTTGAAGTTGTCTTTTTTATGAGCAGTTGTTATATTTTGAGTATTCAACCATCTGTAACGCGTTGCTGCTGCAAAGTTGAATTCATCTGTTATCTCAAATTCACTATTTTCTTTCCAGGCCTATCCAGAGTTTAGCTCTTCAACCGATATATAAAGAGCCACTTTTTTGTGGTAAGTGTTAACAAAGGAATTAACGGGTTATACCGGTTGCGTGAGGGACAAGTTTTTTGTGTGTCATTTATCAGTCGAAGTTTCTAAAACCTGATTGCGTGGTTGAATAGAAACACCGATTGTTTGAAACGTAATGATATAATGGTTAGAATTAAAAGGAAAAATTTCAGTGTTATAACCAAGTTTCTTTTTAAAGCACCCAAGAGCAATCGCTGGGACAGAAAATCAAGATATATTGCAATAACAATGTAGTCTAGAAAACTTCGCGCTCCACTCATCCTTTCGAGATCCGATTCGTACTTTCTCAAACCCAAGTTTGCAAACGCAATTCGCAAACCCAGAGAGTTGCGCTTTTAAATTCCAGTTGATCTAAATCATGCAAAGAACTTTGTTCTAAACACTCATTGACCTTCACAAATCTCAAAAAGCTTTATTTGCTAATTCACAGAAAAATATTTAACTAACAAAACGACCAGCTTCCTCTTGAACAGTATGTATTCCTCCTATGAATACGAGTACCCCCCAAGTGGACCCAACCCTGAGTACTGCCCTACACTTAGTCTGGAGGAATGGAAAACACTAACGAAAGAGGTCTCATATAAAATTTATCTTGAGAACTAAAAAAACTTAATGAAAAAGTTCACCGAAGAAGCAATTACCTGGTAAATTACGGCTTGGTAAGGCCTGAGTGCACCCCCTTTTAGCCTGAGTGCACCTAAATCATCGCCGAGTGACACAGCTACTTCAATATATGTTCAGGGTTTGTGCCACGAAAAGGTTAGAGAGTTCGATCAAATAATTTTTTAAGATGGCGGAGAAAATTTAGTACTAGGCAGCAGCATTATTGCGAAGCTGGCAGTAGATGAAACGATTCCATTTGAAGTTTAGACCGGAGAAATTTAGCCCGGATACGTTTATTGTATGAGAGCCTCCACCCTTTTGAGAAGCTGATTTCAACAAAACAAAAAATTGTACAAGTACAAAAGCGTCAGTAAAATCACTTTTTGAGTTTAGGCACATTAACAAGTCAGGAGTGCCCGAAATTTCTAATGAGACTAAATCCCAACAAACCCCAGGTTCATTCAAAATCCCCTCTTGGGTGCTTAGAGATCGTGCAGCGCATTTAGCAGAGCCATTGAAATTTCTTTTTAACGAGTAATTAAAGATGGAACAGTTTCCCAGTAGGCTTAAGAAGGCAAACATAACTCCAAATTTTGAAAAACGTGACACTGAGTATCCATTAAACTATAGAATTACTTTACTAACACCCGCATTAGAAAAAATTTTCGAGACACTTTTAAAGAGCAAATTATCGATTTTCTACACAACACGCGGCTACTATCAAAAACACAGTTTGGTTTTCGGCAAAAAAATATCAACTATTGCTGCTCATATTTGTTTGAATGGAACTGTTAGGGCAGATTTGAACTCACAAAAATTTGTTGCTGCCGCTTTTCTTGATTTATCAAAAAGCTTTTGATTCATTAGATCATAATATCTTACTAACAACACTCATTTCTCCAGGATTTGGCATGAACGCAGTTAGAATATTTAGTAGCTACTTAAAAGACCAGTCACAGAGAGTGGTGTTGAATAATGTGCAAAATGACTGGTGAAAAAGGAGTACCGCAGGGAACCGTCCTTGGTCCACTTTTGTTCAACCTGTATGCAAATGACATAGACACACAAGCAAACCCTAAAATTGTCCAATATGCCGACGACACAGTTTTAATTAGCAGGAATCACAAAATTGATGATGGTGTGATTGTGCTAGAAAACTGCATTATCAAAATGATTGAATATTTTAATATTCACTCATTGAAAATGAACCCCGACAAAACAGATTTCATGGTTTTCGGCAACCATTGTGTACAGAAACAACTCATCATTAAGGACCAGGTTATAAGGGAAGTCAAGGAAGTGAAATATCTTTGTGTAATAATGGACAATAAGTTTAGGTATGATTCACATGTAAAACAAATTCTATCAAAAATGGCTCAAGGAATTAGAGCGATATACACCTTGAGAAATCCTTTGCCTTTGCATTTGAGATTATCAATCCTGAACACACTAGTTCTAAGTCATATACAGTATTCAGCAATTTTACTTTCAACAATAAGCAATAATTTAATCAGAACATTAGAAAAGCAACTAGGCTGGGTGGTGAAAGCTAGCTTTCATTGTGCTAAATGTATTACTCAGCGCAATTAAGAATGGAGAACCATATACTCCCAATTAGGTTGCTATTAGACTATTGGCTAGCGACTTATGTCAGACTCCTAATTAGGAACAAAAATTAGCAGAAAAATCATCTTCATAATAGTGTGACTGGATAATATTAATGTATTAATGTTAAAGAAATTCCAATTCATAGTTTTTTTACTGAAATTGTTATTATATCTAAAGCTTTCTATGGAACAATTCAAGAAAGGCCCTGGAGAAATATATTATGGCTCAATGAGCTGGAGAGCGTTTAAATTCAGTAATTAATGTTCATATTTGTCATTAGAAAGTAATTGTAAGTTATTGATTAAAAACGACTCAAGAGAGTGTACGCTGCTTAACATGTGTATATTAATATAGCATCCGGGAAAATACAGCGTTCTTTTTATCTGGAAAAATGCGCTGTTTCGAATTTTTGGTGGGCAAGTAAAAAGAGCTAACTTTTAAATATATGATCACAGAAAATACGTAAACCATCCCAAGCTGTTCGATTGGTGATTATGCAAAACTAAACGAGTTGTTACGTCTTATTGCTCCTTTTCCGCTGGATGCTTTTTTGCTTCTTATTTACTGCTCTCAAACGCAATTTTGTAGCAATTGTATTAGTCCTGTTGTTTTTTTAAATCCGATTTTCTCTCAACCGATTTTTCGTCTGTCCCATTTGACTTTTCGTCCTTCGGGATAAACAGTTAGCGCCCAGTGGGCATTAATTTTCATTAGAGGCCCTTAGCTGCGTTTAGTAGTCCTTCAAGTGCTTAGTTTGGTGAAGCCGCTAAGAATTCCATAATTTTAGGTTAAAAGGTCATTTTTAGGAGGCTTTTAGCCCAAAACGTTGCAACTTTCGTGTTTTTTTGTCATATTTTGACATTTTTGTAGGACCTGTTTACAATTGAGGCTGATTGAAGTTGGTGAAGTTCTTTTGCAAGACATAAGTACTTTCTATGAAAATTTTAAGAGCTATATGTTTTGGTAATTTTTTTCAGCCCAAGGTGTCAAGGAACCTCCTCTAGCGTTTGATGATAGGTTATTGCATAGTTTCTGGTGTTAATGGAACGGTTATCTGGTTAACATCACGAATAACAGCCTTTTTGGACAAAATTTTAATTTTTTTCTGGCCTGGGAATAATTTTCAACTTTTTTTCAAATAGTTTTCAAATTTTTGTCCCTTTTTAGGTTTATGCAGCCTCAAGGGCCATGGAACCTTCTCTAGGGTTTGATGATAGGTTACTGTATAATGTTTAGATTTAATGGAATGTTTTTCAAGATTTTAACATAACAATATTTAGCCTTTTTTTACAAAATTTCCATTTTTTGTTTACTTTTTTGACATTTTTTGTTTATTAGTCAAGTTTTTTCAGGGGTTGGAAAACCTCCGTTAGGGTTTGATAGGTTACTGGTAATTTGTTTTTGGCCTTTATTTAGTTTTCAATTTTTTAGTATCACAAATTTTAGCAATTCTTTGATAAAACTTTCAATTTTTTAAGTATTTTTGAAATTTTTTGTCGGTTTTTAGGTTTATCTATCCTCGAAAGCCAAGGAAGCTCCTCTAGGGTTTTAGCTCGCTGCATAGTTTATAGATATAATGGATTGTTTTTCAAGAATTCAATAACACGAATTAAAGCAATGTTTTAAAAAAAACATTCGCTTATTTTTTGAATATCTTTGATTTTTTTTTCATTCTTTTTCCGGGATCAGGGTCCGGGATCAGGGTCAGGGTCAAGGTTTGGTAATAAGCTGCTGCATAGTTTCTAGAGTTAATGATTCCAAGTTTTTATGTTCCAAGTTTATGGATCTTTATGAGCCAGCGAAAGTATTTAGGACATGAACTAGGGTAACTGAATAGGCTCTTGAGACAATAGAATGGTTTTAAAGATATTAAAATCACGAATTTAAGCAAGATTCTCTTAAAATTTGCAATTGTTTTTAAAAATTTGAATATTATTTTCTTTTCCTACTGATCCCATTCTTTTAGTTTTACAATCATTACTGGCCAAAGAATTTTTTAAGGTGTTCCAGCTGGGCTACAAGACAAAACTCTAGAGACAAAATTAAATTTGGTTTTGAACATTTTACTGAAAAATTTGGAAACATTTCTTTTAAGTTTTGCAAAAGTGTTTTTTTTTCTAAATGATTTAATTACAAACAAGGATTGAAAACTAGATGTTGCAGAGTCGAATCTTTTCGTGGACAATGTTCCTAGCTCTCTTTCTCTCTCTCTCTCTCTCTCTGTGTGTGTGTGTCGGTTGGGGTTTCTTTCCTTTTTTGTCTCTTTCACGTTGTTTCTCTCACATTATCTCTCGCATTTTGACTCTTTTTTGATGCAGCAATTCTGCTGGTGTTATGTGGCGTGATGTCGTCATCTATTACCCTCATAAACGCTGAATTATAGTGAAAATTTTTTATTGTGAATGATTTAACTAGCAATTTTTAGGAAATCATTGTTAATTTCGCTCAAACAAAGTTTGTGGCAACTATATTAATCCTGTTGATCTTTTTAAGCGATTTTTTGCTTGATCGATTTTTCCTCTGACCCATTTGATTTTCGTCCTCATAAACGGGAAAGAGGTAGCACCCAGAGGGCCTTAAGTTCTCTTAGAGCCTTTCAGCTCACTTGTGTCCAAGTATGCGGGCAAACTTTTGTGGGCTTATACTTATGCTTTGAAGGACAGTTCTTGGAAAATGATCCCACACCCCCACTCCGCCCCCCCCCCCGATCCCCACCCCTGCAAATTGTTCCTGCGGTAAGGGCCCCTTGCAGCCAAAGATCACAATCCCACCGATCCCCCTGTTGCACCGCTCCCCCCCCCCCCCCAGCTGCGATCAGCTCCCGCCCCTTCAATTAAGCTAAATCCAGCCTCACTAAACTGTGCCTAGCTACTGATGAAGCCAGGCGCTCGCAGTTCCTTTGAGAGCAGTTCGCCCTAAGTTAGTCGGTTATGTTTAAAATGACAGCAGTAAACATGTTATCGCAACCAATAGATTAAATTTCAGTATTGACAATTTGTATTATTATCCGCGTCGTCTTCCAGGTTGACTAAGTTTGCGCTCCTGTGTAGAATAGAAGAGAAATTGTGTTAATCTTTTCTTTATGAATTGGCTGAGATATGAAATTGCATGTAAAAGTCGGTTTCGCACATGAGAAGAAAAAGCTTAGTTCAAAATACTGACCGATTGTTGAAAGCGTAGAGTTTTTATGCATTTTTGAAAATGGCGTGTGAAAATGGCGTGTGAACAATTTCACGTGGAGATCAAATTTGTTTACACGCCACTTTTTCAAACCTGCTTTTGTTTTCAATCTCCGATTTTTCTCCTTAAGCCGTTTCTACCATGCAGTTTTAAGCTTGAGCGCAGATTATTACGAACAACTGCAAGCAGGTTTGAACAATATTAGACTTTAAGAACCGGTTTTGAGCTATATTACTTTCTTCGAAGCCTTTTAAAGAATTCGCAAGTAGACAACAGAAGCAAAGATAGCTAGTCATGTAAAAGAATTCAAAAAGGGAATCGCAGAATGAAACACAGGAAACGAGACAACAAAAGTGGCATTTCTTGAAACCGTCCTAATAGTTCACGCGCAATGCGAGTGCGTATTCCGAAGGTACCAAACCCCTGATCTCACCCAAGCCCCTGAACAAATCGAAATACCACCTTCATCCATTGAGCCAATATTGATAACAGCTCCACCAACCAACCAACGCAGGCGATTTTCAAATTCCTATATCGTCTGCAACCCAGGAAGAAGTACAACGAAATCCCCCTAGTTCTGGTGAAAGAACCGCACAGACCAAAGTATTGTGAGTTTGATCAAGATGCAGTCATATGGGGTGTGAAACTTTATCATGACCTCCCAACTGTCTAATTCCCTAGAGAAAAGAGACGCGAGGGCGATGTTGAGTCTTTTCATCCTCCGATCATTCAATCAATTGTGGATACAGCGGCGCAAGTTGAGCCAGTCCCGAATCATTTCCCTTCTCACGTAATTGGTAATTTTTCATCCTCAGACCCACAATTTTGCCCTGCAGAATGCAGCCCTGACAACTTCGATTAGGATGAGGAAGATATCAACTTTGATTAAAACTGTACCTTCAGGAACAAACCAAAATTAATTTTACTAATATCACTAACTACTATAACCAGTACATATATTCTTAGTTGCTATATAACCGGTGAATAATTATTAATACGTTATCAATAGTTTTATTCAAAGTTTCAAATTTAGTGCACTTTTGTAAATACTAATTCATATACCTAATCGAGTGCAGTAACATTCATATACGATGTTTTTTTTTATTTGAAGGTCAGTTATTAAGAAGTCATGTATAATTCATTTTCACCCTAAGTTTACATGTTTGGTTCAGCCAGATGTCTGCTGTTGAGGTTTCTGCATTGGGAATCATCAATTGTTCACGACTTTCAGTAGCTGCTGAACTTCATTGTTTTACTGTCGCTTCTCGAGTACAGTTGCCCAATTTAATTCACTAATTTTACTAATCGACTTCTCTCTCAATTTCAATAGGCACGATTCAGTGAAAAGATTTGCCTAAAGAAAACCTCTGCTAAATTTAGTGAAGCAAGCAGGCCAACCGAAACAGTTGTCTGAAAAGGTGAAAGCTAAATTGACTCTAAAGATACAGTACCCAAATCTGTTTGTGTACGACAAATGTATTACAGGGGACAAAAAGAACTATGTGTGAACGTCACAGAATTTGTAATTTTGTTACTCTTCTGGCTGTTATTTATCCAAAATAAATTATTACTTTTAAAAAAAGTTCGAACAACAATTTTATTGCCAAGAACATTTTCATTTTTAATGTTTTTGGTTCTTTTCTCACTCTATGCAATCTATATCATCATTTTATGGTGAATGATCAGAATTTTGTCGAGAAACATAAAAAGAACACTCTTTTTAGACGTGCGCAAGTCTCAACACGTTTTCTCAGGAGGGTCCGGTATCACGCACAACTCCGGAAAAGCAAGCAACTTTTAAACATACCTTGAAGCATAAATCTTAGTATCCCGAGCGACTTAATGCTGTGAGCGCGATTGAGGCTCAATTTGGAATGAGATTTATGTTTCAATCTTTTGAGAAAAATAAGAGTAAAAATTTAGGCGCTTTCTTTGTCGACTCTTGAAAAATGTCAAAAGTGAAATTTTACTAATGCAAGAGTGTGCAAAAAAGACAGATGCGCGCTATTTGTAGAAGCTTCCTCTTAATTGTGGTCGTCGGTGAAAAATTGTTCAGTTTTGATGGATTCAAATCAAGTCCCACGGGCCGTTGAGGCTTGGGCATATTAATTAACTAATATTTATAGCCAATTAATATTTGTTTACAATCAAATATTTGATTTAAAACTAAAGGGCTCTATTTTACCTATCCGCTAAGTAAGCAGGCAATTGCTTATTTGGCTGAGTTGACCGACCACGGTTGCTATGATAAAACAACAACAACACCATCTCCCAGGAGCTTCATAAGTTGAATACAGAGGTCAGCGATTTTTCAATGATGCCTGGCTAACTTTCGTTCACTTTGTATGTACGATGACCGGAAATTTATTCATGATCCGCTTTCGTAGATACGCCAGTTGACGAAGGTTGTAATTGCGTTAAAACTCGAAGCAATACTTTTTCCTGCAGATTTTATGATCCAAAATGTACCCATTACCAGCGTCTATCGGTACCAAAAAAACTAGTTACAAAGAATGTGCCTGAAACTTCTCGTCTTTTGACGGCCAATGTGGAAAGCGCTTAAATTACATGTAAGTAGCTTCCACACGGCAATTAAATAGCCTAAAATGGAAAATAGTTCCAAAGAAATGTGATTATAGTTACGTTCGACGGTAAGGCCATTTCACAAAACTTTAATCCTTTACGATTTAATCCTTTAAGATTACTAAAATGAGAGATTATACTGCAATTAATTTGCCGCGCAAATTGAGTGAAATCTAATCACAGCAGTTTTGCGGAATGCGCTTCACCGCAAAGGGTTTTTTGCGGCGCAAAGTAGATTCCACTTTTCAACTTCCAGTGACTGAAATTTCCATTTAAGGCACAGCCGTTTCATCAAAGTTTGTAAGGACGTTTCACACGTACAATGTATTAAGATAGGAAAAGTGAAAACTGGTCGCAAAAGTGAGTAAATTTACCCGCAAAATTTGGTTCCAAAAGACGCTCGTAATGCCCGAATGCTTGCTGTGTTTCAACGGTGTCGCGTTAGCCCCGTATTTTAACAAAATAGCCCCCAGAAATATGCTGCAGCTGCTCACTGATGATATAATTGGAACGTATAATTTGATTTTTTGATTGGTTCCTAAAAAGTAGTTTCTTCAACTAGTTTAGTTAAGTTTCCTCCTGCTCATGCTTTGTTCCTGTCTTCTGTGCCCTATCGATCGACCTTTAACTGGTTGTGTTGCCTGTTTCCACTGTTGTTTCGGGTGCAGTAGGAACAGTGGTCATGCCCATTGTGAAGCCTGGCAAAGTTGCGGGCAAAGTTTCGGGCAAAGTTGTAGCCTCTACAGGAGTCGTTTCAGGTTGAGCGGTAGATTTAGGCTGAGCGGTAGTTATCAAGTCTGGGTAGGTCTTGGGTGCTTGACAGATGTAATGACGATCAGTATCACATGGCCCCGTTTTGAGTCGCTTAGCGACAGTGTCGAATGCATCGTTGTTTCCCATGTTGGCATAGATGCAGATTCCAGTGTTGCCATTATCGGTGTTGTTTAATGCTGTGTCCAGGATCTCCTTAGACACCTCCCCAAATGGATCGTAGACGTCTGCCCAGTGGGACTCCTCAAGGGTGACGTTCTCCTTCGTGATGATTTTTTGTATCTTAGCGTACCCAAGATAGACAGTCGCATCATCTAAATCCAAATAATTAAAGCTATCATTCTCACTTTAAACAAAAATTATAAACTGAATATTGGGCTATTTAAATTGGAAGGAATGAATAAAGCTCTTCTTCACGTGATCTCTGGAAGCCACGTGATTTCATCCAGGCCATATGACCTGAATGTAAATGTGGAAGCCCGGATCATAGTAACATAGTAACTCAGCGCTGAATCATTTTATTTTTCAGTATGAATTTTTACTGTAAAGATATTATAATCAAGTCACATTTTACAATGAAAGGTGCAAATTCTGACAAAAAACGAAATCTGTTTAATGTAAAAACAGCTTTGAATTTATTAAACTCAGCTTAAACAAGTTCAAAATTGTTTTTCAGCTTTTTATATCTGATGAGAGCTCATGACATGTTATGAATTTTTAGAGGAAAAAAAATCGTCCACTAAACTCTACAGAGAGATAAAACAACTGTATAAGAGTTAATTTGTGATTGATTTTTGAAACTATTATGTACAAAAATTATTTATACAATTGAAGTACTTGGGGTTTGACAAGAACTGTTATACACACTGGCATGATCCCATTAATTTCTTTCTGATAACCCAGAGGTACGGACTGAGGTCAACGGACTGATGCCAACAACCGACCCCTTAAGTAGCATGGACTGAATCTGATAGAAGCATCGTCTGATTTTGAATCACTGGATCAATTGCAACTGGATACTTTCAGATCCGGACATTAATAACCAGCTCCTTATTAATCTGTTTACAGTTCACTCTGACTCCACCGTTGTGTATCGCCGCTGGGTTCGGGGATTTAGAGGAGGCATTGTCCCAGAAAACCCGTGCATCATTCAGAACATCATACGGATCAGATGTGGATTTATATAGTTTTTGAGTTTTCAAGAAGGCCAAACACAAAAAAAAATTTTTAAATTCAAATATTTCATGATACCAACTGCTGCCCCCATCATCCCTTCTTTTACTAGCTGCAGCCCCCACCAACCCTATTATTAACAACTGCAGCCCCCCTCCACTCCAAGTAGTACCAACTGCAGCCCCCACCACCCCAAGTAGTACCACCAGCAGCCCCCCACCACCACATGTATTACCACCAGTCCTCCACCAACCCTACCAGTACCAACTGCAGCTCCATCACCTCCCGTTGTATCACCAGCTGTCTTCGCCAACTCTACTCGTGCCGACCACTCTTAATTGACACTTTTCAACTGTTTCAATTTGCCCTCTTGCTCTTCTGAGTGATGTGATGGTGTGCCGAACTGCCCTTCCCAAATTACTCCGACCGAAGGTGCTGCACACGAATAGTCCACAGATATAGACCGGGTGTGAAAGGTGAACAGATTTACTACACGTCTGTTATTGATGTCCAGACTTTCGAAGAGGATTGAAACTGAAAGTTTTTGGTGAATACAAGCAGTAGTAGTACGACCCGTGTTGAAGGGGTTTAGTTAAATAGTTTAAGGAAGTTTAGCTCAGTGGCGGTGTGCCGATTGATCTACAGAGGGTGATTGATGTCTATTTTTTTATATCAATAAGCGTCATTCCCTTTGAAGTATTGAATAAGAATCGGCAAACCCCTCCCCTACTAGTCCGAATGTTTTGAACTGGTTCATTTGAGTGTCAACACTTTCAATTGAGAGTTGAACGAGTTAAAAATACCGTCATTATCTGTTGCCAACCATGTAAGTTTGCTGTTGCATAACTTTGATTGAACCAGACACAAGTACTCCAGAACCGTTAGGTAATATTGTCGAGACTATTGTGTTTTTCAGGCTGAAAAAAATTAAATTTGGATCAGATTGTCTAGAGTTTGTCTATTATCAAATCCTCGCGCAGGCAAACTTAAACTTTTCCAAGTTACTCAGATGAGGGGACCCCTTCCCCTGCGTGTTACCAATTGTTCTGATCAGATATGATTTAAAGATATATTTCTATTTGCATATGTTTGGGCCAATTAACCCAAATTATATGTATCAAAAGCCCCAAAAAAGCTATTTATTATTAGTATTCTTAAATATAGAAGCCAGATTGATGTTCCAGGCCATATTGACCTCTGGTCAGACCAAAGTCTAATCTCTGATGAGACGGTCCCGCAACATTTTTTTGCTCAGTCATATGCCAGAGTTTTGCCCCATTTTGAGCAACCAATAATTGTCAGACAAATTGGACGCATTGACTGGACACATAAGTGCCTGAAAAAAAGAGAAATTGGTTCATAACAAACTAAAAAAAAACAATTTTTGTAAATCGGTAATCTATATGGTTTCAGATCTTTAACAGGTTCTAACTGATTTTGCAATGGTTTGGCCTGTTGATTACCGGTTTTTGTCTACAAAAACCCTCGACTTTGCAAATTTTCCGGGTTTTTCAGTTGTCCAGTTTATGCATCGTGCGAGAATTCATTTTTTGTATGGATAGAGAAAGGAATCAAAACCGACTGACTATGCATGAAAACCTTATGAACAAAATTGTTGTCTGAGCTTATTCCACGAAGTCTTCAAGCAAAATACCCTTAGATTACTATGCAACAGTACTGATGTCGCCTTTTACTTTTGATATATCATGAATCAGTACTGATGTAATATGACACTAGGGTCCAGGAGGGCGGCTGTAATGGTCTATCATTGGGTTACAACAGGACCTGTATTAGGTCCCTTTTTTTCTATAGATGTTCGGCCTGCAATGGTTGAGAAGTGAGATATTAAATTGTCTCCGGATGGCAAATTTTGGATCTTTTTGCCCCCCCCCCTCTCTGGGGATATTGTTTGTACCCCCAGACGCACGTGCCCATGTTTTCAAGCCATTCCTTTTAGAATGATTTAAACATTTAAAAAACATCTAATGCGGCACTTTAGACAAGCTTTCAGCCTTTTGAGCATATTCGATGTCTACTATTGATGCATGTATCATTTGTATGTATCACACAAAATTAGAGTTTTTATGGGAATTTAATTGTTTATATGGCGAAACATTTTGCGTCGATCCTAGATATTAGTGCAGCCCTAAATCGGACCAAATATTTCGCGGGTCTTTCCAATTATAGCCCCCATCCCCTTTATGGTATATTTATGGCAATTGGATGAGGTCTATACCTTGTACTGCACCCAATTTGAGTAGATCCTTTTTGACATCTTTTTGAAAAATAAGTACAACAGTTATATCGGCTTTGATCGTGACCTACCCCCGGTCTTTGTGCCATACACATAGCTAAGTCTGGCCGTAACATCTCCCAACTCTGTCAGTGATTTTGGTCGGAACAAACTGGCTGCTGTGCTATTTTCCCTAAAAACAATATACAATAATTGGATGTTTCCGCATTATTGCGCCCCACCCAGCGCCCCAGCTTAGTGGTCATATAACGTACAGCCACCCCAACCCCCCCCCCCCCCCCCCAACCATGATATACATATCAAAATGCAGGGCTGTATTTTCGTATTTTCGTTGGGTTTATAGTGGGAAATCCCCCCCCCATTAACATTAACGATACAGTTATGGCGTGAGGGCTATCTTTGATCCTTTGGAATTGTCTCCAAACGACTCCATGTTGCGACTATGGATAGACCTTCATTAGACTATTTTATAACTTTTTTCTCAAAATTAATGAGTTACTAATCAACCAATCGGATAAGGGGAATTATTAGGCTCGAAATCTCATTTTATGACATGCTGCTACGCCCGTTTGGCTCTACCAACGTCTTCCATATCCGATACAACTTTCCACAAGTTTCCATGTTTTTGGGCTACTAATTTCCGTGCCATAAACAATTTACATTACGCAGCGTCACTTTTTCAAATATTGCAGTTTCTAATAATTAAGATTGTGTCAATTAGAATGAAGTGACAATAAGAATGAAAGACAATTAGCAGTTTTAAGATTACGCATCGAAGTTCACAAGAATGAATAAGTCTTCAAATTTGGTCTCAGGTAATTACTAATAAAACACTAATAAAATTCGATCAGTAACATCTTGGGCTTACTACTTGCACCAAATCGTGAAATTTAGGTGAAAATGAGGTGTGATCTATCTTTGCAAAATGTAATCTTTTCAACAAGATAGAATCAATTTATTGCAGATTGACTAATAATCTTCAACGTAGAAAAATTTTACTCAAAATAAAAATTGGTTAAGAAATATTGTTACTCGTTACCAAATAACGTCACATTTTTTTAAAACTTTCTTTTTCGGAAATTGGTCACGTAATATAAGGCACGTCCGTCGGGAGGGGCTGCAGATAATATGCACCCACTAAACGGGGGGATGCAAATCTTTTCGAGGCAGCGCTATGCTATGGACTTTTCCGAAAGCTTGTGTCTCATATGGTAAATTACGGGTTTTTCCCATTATTGCCTATATAAACAATTGGGATGACGAATTATATGAAAAATGGCGTCTGTTTTTCTGTTCAGCCAAATTTGGCCGATCGCTTCATTTGAGGTGGAAAATCATGAGTGGATTATGTTTTGCCCAATTATGTTAATATCAGCAAAAATCTAATTGCAAAGGTTTCAATTGGCATCATCGTGGTCCTCTGCAATCCAGAATACATGAGTTTTAACGTGGGAGTTCTTATTTTGTCATAGATCTGCTTATTCTTCGACTTTTAACGTCAACCAAAAAAAAATCAAATTGAGGCAGTGATTTTGGTAACACTGATTTTGATGGAGTTTTATCCCAGATTACTTTTAAACAGTTTTTAAAGTAGAAAGATAGATTATTTTGAAAAAATTCCAGTGTTTTAAAGTTAAAATTTGTTCAAGAGCCACAACGACAGATTTTTTGCTCTTTTGCTCTTTACCCTCATGAAATGTTTTCGAACTGATATGAGTGATATAATTGTACATAATTGCCTATTTTTTTAGTGCATCACTGAGCAACAAAAGATTTTCTTGGCTCTGACTCTATTTGTTTTCCCAAACTTTTTTGTGAATTAATTTTGTTTTTACTCGTATTTGTAATTTCTCTTGTCTTGGCGCGGTGAGCAGACAAAACAGTTCCAAACAAAACAGTCCCGGACAGATCAGTCCCGAATAGCAAAATATTCCCAGACAAAACAGTTCCAGACAAAAGAGTCCCAAAAAGCAGACAACACAGTCCTAGACAAAATAGTCCCAACTAAGCGTAGAGTTAAACATATGCAACAAATTAACAAAGGAACCACTTAAGTTTTTTATATAATTGCTGTTCATTGAACAAAAATTTAGCTGATTAAAACGTACTTTTAGCCAAAATATGTATTTTGAAACAACCCTCTTTTGGTATAAATCTCGCTCATATCAATTAAAAACAAAAATATTAACTCATAGATTATGGTTTTTAATAGTTTCTAGATTATTCTTTATAATTGATCCGATATTTATTCGGGGCTATTTTGTCTGGGACTATTTTGTCTGCTTTTATTGGACTATTTTATCTGGGACTATTTTGTCTGCTTTTATTGGACTATTTTGTCTGGGACTGTTTTGTCCGGACACGCTTGGCACTTAGTTTTGTTCAAGAAATGTCCCAAGGTAATTTAAAAAAAAAACACGATCGAATTTTTATAATGTTCTATTTAAGAGATTATTTGTATTTTGCGATTTTTTGTCTTCACTTTAGGGTCTCGAAAATTTTTGTTGAACTCTTGAGTTCTGTCTGTACAATTTGTTTTATGTTTGTGCTCCGATAATTACGGTTGATTGGGGAGAGCACAATTTGGCTCACAAAGGAGGCTAACGTTGACATTATGTCTTTTATTCAAAAATTATTTTGTCTTCACAAATACTATTTGATCTATTTTTGCATCTTCTTCATCGTTTTCTGTTTGACTTTTACATTAGTCGCCTAATGACAGCTCGCGTTCTTTTTCCATTACAAGTTTAAAACTTCAATAAAGTGCTGGCAGCCCTTTTGTTTATTTGACTTCGTGTCTCTTTTTCTCAAGCATTACAGTTCTTATCAATTTTAGAATGCGCTTTAGTAGCCTTCTGAATTAGTTTTGAAGCTCTAAATTTACTTTTGGAAACCAAGGTCAACTTCTTAATGTTGCCTTCATTATTTGGATGTTCACTCGCAAACTTACCCTTTTTTGCTTTTTTGCACTTGACTGTAATTGGGAAACTGTAACTGTTTTTACCGTTTTCAATTACTGAATAGTAAAAATTTTGAATGGTTCCTACCAGTTTTAAGGCAAGATTAAATTTTTTTGAAATTTTGTGGGCACTAATTTTGAAAAAGTTCTAATTTTTGTCCTCTTCTGTATATATATTTTTTGCCGTCTTTGTGAAAAAATTGATTTTGATAAACCTAACCGCATTTCTCGCAAAGGATTTTTTTCTTTTTCACAGATTTTTGTTCTGTTTTTTTTTGCGAAAACTTTTGATTTATTTATTTCCCTAAATACTTTCTTTATTCTTGGACTCTAATAAGACCTCTGCAATTTTTCTCCTATTAGTATTCTTTCTCGCTT
>NC_134471.1:40962146-40967146 GCF_964194025.1 Convolutriloba macropyga | reverse complement strand
GGGGAGTTTGACGAGTCCAAAAATATCACTTGTGTTTCCGGGTTGTTGAATGTATTTTGTTGCTCTGATGTTACAAGTTGCCGTTTTCGGCATTCATTGTATTCATCTTTTTGACGATTTTATCGATTTTTTGTGAACTTGTTGAAATCTATATTTTCATTAGTGCTGATTGCGTTGTTGTTGTCCAATGATGACGTTGTGATGAGTTGGGGTCCCTGTGTCCGTGGGCTTAAAGAGCTCGTTTCCATGAAGTCGGTTGGATCGTTGCTTGCTATGATTTAGTAGGGGTCGTTATTTGTGGGCTCGGCCTCGATGTTAAATATCTGTATGGATGGTGGTTGTGGTATGGGGGTATTGAAGATGAGGAATGACTTGTTTGTGTCAGTATCCGATGTTGCTGATTGTAATCTCCGTGTGGAGGCAGTTAGGGATTGTCTCAATGCTGCCTGTTTTGCTTTTTCGTTAAAGCTTTGGATTGGGGTGCTTTGTTTGCTCTTAGGTTTTTTGCCTCCTTTTGGATGTTTGGCTTTCGGTTTTTGTTGTATCTTTTGGTTTCTTGTTGCTATCAGTAGTTTCTCTTTTGACCACTTTGTGTTTGTTGATTCTTTCTTGTGAGTCCTCCTTTTGGGTTTGCTGCTGGTCTCGATTTCTGATCTTGGTTTTTTGGGTGCGCTTGTTACTGGTGGATTTAGCATCCGTGATGGTCCTGGGATTTCTTGGCTTTTGTTTGTTGTTGGATGATTTCCCATTGCTACTGATGTGCTGGTTTGTTTACTTTATTTAGCTTCTTCTAAACAAAATTTTTTGATTTTTTTCCTGGTTCCTTCTATAATCGCTTATGGTTTTGCATGCTACCATATGGATCAAGCGTGGCTTTATTTCTGGTAATGGCTTAGTTTCTGTTGCAATTGCTATGTCGTTTTTTCTTATTACCGCAATTTTTCCTAACGGGGTATCAATTGTTATGGTATGTGGTGTATAGTTTGTTATTGTGCCGTCGGGTATAATATTCCATTGGGGTGCTAGTGTGTTTCTTGGTTCTTTGGTTTTTCTAGCAAATGATTTACGGGCAACGTTACGTTTATTGTATATTATTTTTGTTGTCTTATCTCCTATGGAGAAATGAAGTTCTGGAGGCGTTATCTTACTAGGTGATTTAGTAATTAGTTGTTGGTTTTCGGAGTCATCAGAATCGATTTGTGTGAGGGGGTGTTCTGTGTGGTTTCTCTGTTATATTGGATATCCAGTTAGTCTTCCGAACGTCCGTCTCTTCTCCACATTTCTTCTTCTGTCAGACCATCGTGGCGTAGGAGTTTCTTGTCTAAACATTTACTTTCAAGTTCCTTATATGATAGATTTTTGATAGATGGTTTAGTTAACATATTCGAAAGTTCTGTATTTGGTTTTCTGCCAAAAAGTGCCTCGAATGGGGTAACTTTTGTTGTTTTGTCAGGAATAAGGCGTATGTTCTCGATTACGCTTGCTATTCTAGCGCTTAGTGTTTCGGAGCTCCACATGGGGTCAATATCTAATACTGCCAAACGACGTTTTAGTGTTTGTATTAATCTTTCAACCATGCCTGTACCCCTATGGTCTCCAGCTGGAGCTAATATCAATTTAATATTTTTATTTTTACAGAAAATTTCAAATTGTTTTGCCTTAAACGCTTGTTCTTGGTCACAGCGTATTGACCGTGGACTCCCGTGTACTTTGCAATATCGTTCTAGATAATCAATTGCGGTATCTGTGTCGCAATTGTGGAATGTTTCTGCATTAGGATATCGTGATAGACGATCTACTGTAACTAAGATATAGTTATTTTGTGTATTATTTTTGTATGTTATGGGGCCAGAGAAGTCCATTTGGATTTCTTGGTTTGGCTCCGTAAGGCTGGGTAATTGTCCTAGTTGTGTTTTGGGTATTAATGCTTTGAGGTTTTTACCTTTGTCTATGCATTGTCTGCAGGCTTTAGCTTTGGAGACGATCTCCGAATGGACACGTGACCACCATATCAATTCGGCAATAGCGAGCACTCCTGCTTGGCCGGGGTGTTTGTGGTGAATTGTATCCAAAACTAACTGTTTTAGCCGGGAAGGTATGACTAAGCGGTTGCCCTATATTGGACAATTTGTCGGTGTAACTGATAAGTCCCTTCTAAATCGATAAAAGAGCGGGTTTACTTTTTTGAGGTCCTTTCAGTTCTCTGTATTTATATAATCAATAATCACTTTTAGTTCTTTCTGTGACGCCTCTGCAATGAATTCTTCATTAAATACTTTTGTAAGGTTTTGTGGGTATAATGGGGTTGGTAAATCGTTGTATGCTGTAAATAGTTCACTGTGTTTAGTTGGATCCAGAGGGTCTAATCCTTTTCCATTGTTTGAGGTGTATTCTGTTTGGGTACTTGAAGACTTGAATGTTTTTGGGGATTCTGAATTGTCCATTGGAGTAGTTTTTTGTTTGTTGGGGGCTCTATTTTTTTAGAAATGGTATTTTGAAAGTATCTCGAAGTGGATTTTGCCTTGTTGTAATGGCTACTAGGTTTTTACTGTTTATGAATGTTGTATTGTTAGAATTTCGTGGGTGAAAATAATGTAAATCGGAGTGTAACTTGTTTTCAATTGAGTTAAGGCCAGAAGCGTTTAAAGCTGTGTTGTTAATCTGCTTTGGATGAATTACGTCATTGCTGACTTGTTTTGTGTCTGCGCTTTGACTGGTTATTTTATTTGCTCCATTTGGAGTTTGTGCGTTGCGTAGAAGAGAGAGTTTTATTTCGTCTATGGCATTTATCACACAATTTTTGTCTTCTTCAGAGGGAATAATTGGTTCTGCAGATGGGTAACTACTTAGATAATCGACAAATCCGATGTTTTTGCATGGAACATGTTCTACTGTAAAATGAAATGCTAGTAATCGATCTACCCATCGTGTCAATCTGCTTTGATTTGTTTTATTTCCTCTGTTTTCTTTTAGTGCTGTGAGTAATGCTTGGTGGTCCGTTTGGAGTATGAATTCGGACCCGTATAGGTAATATTTAAAGTGATCCAACAACCAGAATACCGCTAATAGTTCTAGTTCGTTACTACTATATCGCGATTCTAGAATGTTCAGGAAGCGGCTAGCGAAGGCTATTGTTTCCCATGTACTACCGCATTTTTGTTCTAGGCATGCTCCTAGCCCTTTTTGCTTGCGTCGCATCGTACTCTAGTTTGTTTCGTTGTATCGAAATGTTTGTTTCCCGATATTTTTTTTATTTGGTCCTTAATTTGGTTAAACGCTTTAGTGTGTTGTTCTTTCTAATCTAGTTTGTTTTGTGATTTAGTGTTTGCTTTGGAAAGTAATGGTCTTAGTGGCTCTGTTATTTCGGCTAGATTTGGAATAAATTTTATTAGATGATGGATGCAAACTATGAAAGATCGGAGCTGTTTTAGTGTTTTTGGGTTTTCTAAATTTGTTATTGCGTCGCATTTTTGTTTTGCTGGAGTTACTCCGTTTGGAGTAATTGTGAAACCGAGCCATATAATTTCTTCATTAGCAAATTCGCATTTTTGTAGGTTGACGGCTAGATTTTCTTCGTTTAATCTCTGTAGTATTTTATCTATTTCTTTTTCGTGTTCGTTTAATGTTCCGTTGGTTATTATTAGGATATCGTCCAGGTAAGCAAATTTTGAATTTATATGGTCTAATGTTTTGTCGATTGTTTTCTGGAACGTTGCTGGCATATCTATCAGACCGTAAAAGCCATTAATGAATCTATATGTACCCGTAGCTTTTCCTCCTAATATGTTAACCTTACAGTGTTTCTTGATGTTGTCGTCTGGGGAATTCGGCTGTAAGCATATTTTAGGTCAATTTTCGAAAAAAAGTATTTTCCTTGCTTGGATTTTCTTTCGGATATGTATACTCTTGTATATGTATGAGTCCATTAGATGGTTGATGCTTTGCATTTGGTATTTGTTTTTGAGGATGGCGTCATTTGGTTTTTTGGAATCTAAAGCTATTTTAACCGATTTGTCTTTCTTTACTGTTATCACGACGGAGCTTATGAATAGTTCGTTTGAGCAATTTTCTAGTTTTATTATTTGTTTATCGTCAATTAATTTTTTGAGTTCGTTTTTGACTTTTCCGAGGAGGTGTAGGGGAACTCGTCGACCTTTGTGTTGAGATGGGGTATATTCTGATTTGAAGATTGATTTTGCAATGTGGTGTTTTGAACGACCTAGCCGAGTGCATAGATGTCGTTATTTTTGAAATACCCATTTTATTATATTTTTCTCCGTTTGGAGTTCGGATATTAGGTTGACTTGCTTACCAGTATTTTTTGAGGCGTTGAGGGTTATTCCCAGTTTTTCCAGTAGATCTCTGCCCATGTTATTGTTTGTTTTGCTGTTTACGATGAGGATTCTGCATCTTTTTGCTGTCCACGATCCTGACTTTATGTCAATGATTAGAACACCCTTGATTTCGATGTTGTTGTTGTTGAAGCATTTGTAGACTGTGTTCTCTCTGAACTTTTCTATTCTTGTATTTTCGATCTCCTTTTGGAGTTGTATTGCTGTCTCGTGGTTTATAAATGAGCAGGGTGAGTCAGTATCTGCGAGCCACTGTAGTTTGTGTTCCTGTGTTGTTGTTTCTACCCAGAATTCTCCGTTGGATTCTTTATTGACTAGGTTGTTTTTCTGTGGGAAGAAGATGTTTGCCCAATCTTCATGTAGTTCTTTGATGTAGAGTGCCGCTTCGGCGTCTACGCTTTCATCTGTTTGTTCGCACTCTGTATTTTCCTGATTGATGTTCCTTACTCTTTTTGTTTGTTGTGGTTTGTAGCTTTGTGCTGTGCTGGGTTGAGGCATAAGTGGTGGCCGACGTTCTAGCATCTTTGCTGTGCACAATGATGTATAGTGTCCAGCTTTTCTGCATATTTTGCATGTTGTTGTTTTTGCAGGGCATGTTTGTAGGTGTGCCAATGAGAATTTTCCTTCACATTTCCAACATGGATTTGG